>NC_134363.1:172797674-173097674 GCF_048569485.1 Anomaloglossus baeobatrachus | reverse complement strand
GTCTTAGCAACATCTAGTTGTAAGCGAGGTCGTTGTGGTCCAAAGAGAAGCCTCAATGGCGAAGAGATAGATGATATAGTTGTGGAAACGGTGGTCCCAAATGATGATTGTGCAGTAACTGCGGCCTGACAGGGTTACTATGCCAACCTAAACTAACTACAGGCCCTGCCTCAGTCTCAAATATTCTGGCGCCAAATTGTTGTGAGGTGCGTGCATGGTTACCCACTGCAATGGCGCACGGGTCCTTAGTAATCTGACTGACTCGGGTCTTCTGTAGACAGTACGACTGAAGTTCACAGTCAGACGGGAGGCCTCTCCAATAGATGAGCGATACTGCTGGTAACTATGGCTTGTCTCCTCACCGGAATCCCTATCAGAGATCTTCTCCCATTTGGTAAGGATTTGGTTACTGTACGTACAGGGTCACAGCTCTGTTCAAGATGATAAAACTTCTATGCGCAGATATTATTAACTCTCTTCTGCACATCCTCTTTTCATTCAGTAACTGCCAACTGCTCCCAAGATGGCCACCACTTTTCTTCCTGTGATGTACGTTTTATATCAGCTTGTAACTCCGCCCCTGTCTGAAGCTATGTATTACAGTCTTTCATCTGTGCTGGGAAACAGCGGCCTCTTGTGGCTGAATAACGACATTTTTGTCCCTTATAAAGTATTATCACGTCATTACTGATAGCAGTAGGTGGTAAAGTTACATACAATATATACAATGCTCACACTTATGCGACACAAATACACTGTGTGCAGAATTATTAGGCAAATGGGTATTTTGATCACATGATACTTTTTATACATGTTGTCCTACTCCAAGCTGTATAGGCTGAGAGCCAACTACCAATGAAGTAAATCCGGTGATGTGCATCTCTGTAATGAGGAGGGGTGCGGTGTAATGACATCAACACCCTATATAAGGGGTGCATAATTATTAGGCAACTTCCTTTCTTTTGGCAAAATGGGTCAGAAGAGAGATTTGACAGGCTCTGAAAAGTCCACAATCGTGAGCTGTCTTGCAGAGGAATGCAGCAGTCTTGAAATTGCCAAACTTTTGAATCGTGATCACCGAACAATCAAGCATTTCAGGCAAATAGCCAACAGGGTCGCAAGAAGCGTGTTGGGCAAAAAAGGCGCAAAATAACTGCCCATGAATTGAGGAAAATCAAGCGTGAAGCTGCCAAGATGCCATTTGTCACCAGTTTGGCCATATTTCAGAGCTGCAACGTTACTGGAGTATCAAAAAGCACAAGGTGTGCTATACTCAGGGACATGGCCAAGGTAAGGAAGGCTGAAAACCACCACCTCTGAACAAGTAACATAAGATAAAACGTCAAGACTGGGCCAAGAAATATCTTAAGACTGATTTTTCAAAGGTTTTATGGACTGATGAAATGACTGACTCTTGATGGGCAGATGGATGGGCCAGAGGCTGGATCAGTAAAGGGCAGAGAGCTCCACTCCGGCTCAGACGCCAGCAAGGTGGAGGTGGGACTGGTATGGGCTGGTATCATCAAAGATCAACTTGTGGGACCTTTTCGGGTTGAGGATGAAGTGAAGCTCAACTCCCAGACCTACTGCCAGTTTCTGGAAGACAACTTCTTCAAGCAGTGGTACAGGAAGAAGTCGCTATCGTTCAAGAAGAACATGAGTTTCATGCAGGACAATGCTCCATTACATGCATCCAACTACTCCACAGCGTGGCTGGCCAGTAAAGGTCTAAAAGATGACAAAATAATGACATGGCCTCCTTGTTCACCTGATCTGAACCCCATAGAGAACCTGTGGTCCCTCATAAAATGTGAGATCTACAGGGAGGGAAAACAGTCCACCTCTGGGAGCAGTGTCTGGAGGCTGTGGTGGATGCTGCACGCAATGTTGATCGCAAACAGATCAAGCAATGACAGAATCTATGGATGGTCGGCTGCTGAGTGTCATCAGAAAGAAAGGTAGCTATATTGGTCACTAATTTTTTGGGGTTTTGTTTTAGCATGTCAGAAATGTTTATTTCTAAATTTCGTGCAGTTATATTGGTTTACCTGGTGAAAATAAACAAGTGAGATGGGAATATATTTGGTTTTTATTAAGTTGCCTAATAATTCTGCACACTAATAGTTACCTGCACAAACAGATCCTCCTAAGATAGCCAAATCTAAAAAACCCCTCCAACTGCCAAAAATATTAAGCTTTGATATTTATGAGTCTTTTGGGTTGATTGAGAACATAGTTGTTGATCAAAAATAAAAAAAATCCTCTAAAATACAACTTGCCTAATAATTCTGCACACGGTGTGTATATACATCTAAACCATGCTTGTGAGGTGACACAGGGGCTTGTCACACGCATCTTTAATAAGGTACATATTTCTGACCATGAACAATGGGGACTGTTTCACCATCTCACGATGTCACCACATGCTTTTTCCATGGTGCAGCCTAAGCATTTATTCATGCACATTATGACATTGTGACGTTCTGATGGCACAATGCCAAGATATGCATTGGCAGGAAGCACCAATTCAGAATGAAGGATGAAGCGGAAGAGGACGCTACAAGCCATGAAGACCAGAAGTGACCAGAGACTGAGAATTAGTGGAAAATCAGGTTGGGAACTGCAGCTCGAAGGGTCAGCATCACGGCAAGCATATTTTATTTTTTTACTTTTCTTGTGACATTGTGAAGTCCTCATGGCACAACATCATTACATGCCTTGCGAGGAAGCCCTGATGCAGAATGAAGGAAGATGGGGAAGAGGACAACGCAAGCCATGAAGAACAGTAGAGCAGGAGAGAGCTAGTGGTGGATTAGGTGGGGAGCTACGGCATGATGGGCAAATGGCAAGGTGAGTATACTCAGAATGAAGGAAGATGTGTAAGAAGATGATGGAAGCCATGAAAACAGAAGATCTGGAGTGAGCTAGTGATGGATTAGGTGGGGAACTACGGCATGATGGGCAAATGGCAAGGTGAGTATACTCAGAATGAAGGAAGATGTGTAAGAAGATGATGGAAGCCATGAAAACAGAAGATCTGGAGTGAGCTAGTGATGGATTAGGTGGGGAGCTACGGCATGATGGGCAAATGGCAAGGTGAGTATACTCAGAATGAAGGAAGATGTGTAAGAAGACGATGCAAGCCATGAAGAACAGAACAGCCAAAGAGGCCTAGAGGTGGATTAGGTGGGGAGCTATGGCACGACGGGCAAATGGCAAGGTGAGTATACTAAGAATGAAGGAAGATGTGTAACAAGACGATGCAAGCCATGAAGAACAGAACAGCCAAACAGAGCCAGAGGTGGATTAGGTGAGGAGCTGTGGCACAATGTCCAAATGCCGAGGTGAGTATACTCAGAATGAAGGAAGATGTGAAGAAGATAATGCAAGCCATGAAGAACACAAGAGATGAAGAGAGCTAGCTGTGGATTAGGTGGGAAGCTATGCCACGATGGGTAAGTGAGAGTTGAGTATACTCAGAATGAAGGAAGATGTGGAAGAAGACGATGCAAGCCATGAAGAACAGAAGAGCCAAAGAGGCCTAGAGGTGGATTAGGTTGGGAGCTATGGCACGACGGGCAAATGGCAAGGTGAGTATGCTAAGAATGAAGGAAGATGTGTAAGAAGACGATGCAAGCCATGAAGAACAGAAGAGCCAAATAGAGCCAGAGGTGGATTAGGTGAGGAGCTGTGGCACGATGGGCAACTGGCGAGGTGAGTATACTCAGAATGAAGGAAGATGTGTAAGACGACGATGCACGCCATGAAGAACAGAAGAGCCAAATAGAGCCAGAGGTGGATTAGGTGAGGAGCTGTGGCACGATGGGCAACTGGCGAGGTGAGTATACTCAGAATGAAGGAAGATGTGTAAGACGACGATGCACGCCATGAAGAACAGAAGACCCAAATAGAGCCAGAGGTGGATTAGGTGAGGAGCTGTGGCACGATGGGCAACTGGCGAGGTGAGTATATTCAGAATGAAGGAAGATGTGTAAGATGACGATGCACGCCATGAAGAACAGAAGAGCCAAATAGAGCCAGAGGTGGATTAGGTGAGGAGCTGTGGCACAATGGGCAACTGGCGAGGTGAGTATACTCAGAATGAAGGAAGATGTGTAAGAAGATAATGCAAGCCATGAAGAACACAAGAGATGAAGAGAGCTAGCTGTGGATTAGGTGGGAAGCTATGCCACGACGGGTAAGTGAGAGTTGAGTATACTCAGAATGAAGGAAGATGTGGAAGAAGGCGATGCAAGCCATGAAGAACAGAAGAGAGAGCCAGAGGTGGTTTAGGTGGGAAGCTATGGCACGATGGGTGAGTGGTGAGGTGAGTATACTATTTTTGGATCTTTTTTTACCCCTTTCCCAGCTCTCCACGATACAAGTTAGAGAAATGGCAGCCGGATGGATTTGCTGCAGTGACTCACCAAAAATTTGATTTAGGCAAAGCCAAACCTTTTTTTTTTACAATTCTAGGCAAAACCGGTTTTGTCACCTCACTTGCTTTTGATGGACTGTCCATGTATCCACCTATAGATTGGCAAACATAGGACTTTTTTTTCCATAGGTAGGATTAATGCTTAAGTTGTTGAAAGCTTCAATCGATGAAGTATTCTCTGAGGAAGCATTGCTTCATTCATATAGTGCACCACGGCAGCACAGCGTGTCCACGGCTCTGCAGTGTGATGCTGTGAGGGTATGCCTCCGCACAGCCTCCTGCAGTCCACCGAGTTTTCCTTACACATGCAGCTCATCAGTGTAATTGGTTGTCTATCGTTTGCTGGTGGGCTCTAGGAGAAGCCATGAAAAATTTGATTTCCCGGTGGATTTTCTGATGTAACTGCTGATCACAATTGGACTAGTGAAAGTATATTGGGACACGGCAAATGGAGGAATATACTTTATAATGGCGAGAACATCAAACGCTATGATCTCAGATGGGTCTGGACGTCAGGAACACATATGATCCCTTATTAGTGCAACCACGAAAAAATATATCTTCTTAATCAGCTCTGCCTAAACCCTCTTTGCCTTTGAAAGCTCGTTTATTAGTGTTTTTGTAACTAAACTTCCGGTAATTGTCCTTGATGAGACTGTGGGGTGACAGCTTGTTGGTAAATCATCGGAGCAGGGGTAGGCTCGAAATGCCTGTAGGTAAATGAAATCAGCAGGGGCACAATACTGACTTAACATGATAATTGAGTCGCCATCAAGTCCTAGGGCGCATCTGTCAGTCAAAAACGTCCGAGATCGGAAAATAATGTGACAATATTAATTGGGTGTAAGTGGATGAGAAGTACAATGGCACAATAGTAATTAGTGTGTTCATCATTTAAAGCTTTCCTGTCAATTCAGGTGACTGTTCAGAAAGAGCTTTCGTGTGCGTACAGGAGGAATAACACTTTTTCAGCCATTATAGGACTTGTGTCCTGCACTGGATTTCCCTTCTACAGGACCGATATTGAATTTCCAGCTGTCTCTGAGCTAGTGGGTAGAGACAATCTGATAAGATCTTACATCTCTATGTAACACATTTTTCCAAACAGCAACATGAGGATATTATGTAGAAATATTCAGCAATGTAGATGTGAATCCATTTCTAGAGTGAGATAAAACACTTACTGGAAAACAGCAGCTGTCTCTGAGCTAGTGGTTAGAGACAATCTGATCTTGCATCTCTATGTAATACTTTTTTCAAAACAGCAACATGAGGATATTATGCAGGAATATTGAGCAGTTTAGATGTGAATATTCCTGCATATCCTCGAGTGAGATAAAACACTTACTGAAAAACAGCATCTTTCTCTGAACTAGTGGGTAGAAACAATCTGATAAGATCTTGCATCTCTAAGTAACACATTTTTCGAAACAGCAACATGAGGATATTATGCAGGAATATTGAGCAATGTAAATGTAAATCCATTTCTAGAGTGAGATAAAACACTTACTGGAAAACAACAGCTGTCTCTGAGCTAGTGGGAAGAGACAATCTGATATGATTTTGCATCTCTATGTAAAACATTTTTCGAAACAGCAACATAATGATATGCAGGGATATTGAGCAGTGTAGATGTGAATCTATTTCTAGAGTGAGATAAAGCACTTACAGGCAAATAGCATTTATCTCTGAGCTAGTGGGTAGAGACAATCTGATATGATCTCGCATCTCTATGTAACACATTTTTTGAAACAGCAACATGAGAATATAATGCAGGAATATTGAGCAGTTTAGATGTGAATCCAGTTCTAGAGTGAGATAAAACACTTACTGAAAAACAGCAGCTTTCTCTAAGCTAGTGGGTAGAGACAATCTGATCTTGCATCTCTATGTAATGCATTTTCCAAAACAGCAACATGAGGATATTATACAGGAATATTGAGCAGTGTAGATGTGAATCCATTTCTAGAGTAAAATAAAACACTGACTACAAAACTGCAGCTGTCTCTGAGCTAGTGGGTAGAGACAATCTGATATAATCTCGCATTTCTAATTAACACATTTTTCGAAACAGCAACATGAGGATATTATGCAGGAATATTGAGCAATGTAGATGTAAATCCACTTCTAGAGTGAGATAAATCACTTACTGGAAAACAGCAGCTGTCTCTGAGCTAGTGGGTAGAGAAAATCTTATATTATCTTGCATCTCTATGTAACACATTTTTTTAAAACAGCAACATGAGGTTAATGTCCCAGCCCAGCATCTCTCCTGATTGCAGTGATCTGCAGAGAAGGAGAGAGCAGGGAGATGCTGGGCTGGGACACTGGGCTGTGACGAGTGGTGAAACACCGCCCACAGCCCAGTCACTCAGGAAGACTGGGGCCGGCTGCGGTGATGTCGGGTCAACTGGAAGTTGACGTCACATCACCAGATCTCAGAGGTCACAGAGCCCCGGGGGTCATGCGATGAGGATCAGCGGACCGCAATAGCGCCGCTCACAAACAGAATGGACAACAGAATGTATTTGAGAGAAGAGTTTCCTATGAGTTTTATAGCCACTAGTGGGGAGTAGTGAACCACCCCTTTAATGTTGAAAGTTTTCAAAGAACAAAGTTTCTAGTTTTTTTGGAAAAAAAACACTTTTCAATTAATTACGTTGCTTGAAACTTGACTTTTTGGAACTTTGTTGCCTCCACGATATTGCTCTATTGCATCGGTGAAGCTGTAGACCGGCAGCGCGTCCCCGAAGACCGTACTACAATGCTGGATAGTATTTTCTGGATAAAATTAAGCCCTGAGTTTGGCGTCCGCCCGCGCTCTCCCTCCCCTCTACTTTCCCACGTTCATTCCGGTATTACATCCTCATCTCACTTTGCCGTGCGATTCCACAACATATATTTCTCGGCCCCGGAGTTCACTTTTTATGATGATAAATCTGTCCCTTTAGTTAAACTCTCTGCCTCGTAACAGTGGAACTGTGTAAATTTTCACCTGCACTTAAAACCGTACGCCGCCGCTACGAGAGGAGGGGGTATTTAATTGCTCTCTGCGGCATTAACTGGCCATCGATTTCCTCTTCTTTATTTCTCTTTCTGGTTTTGAAGTTTCTCTCTACTTTCACTTCACACCTAATGCTATAAAAGTGCTGGAGTGAGAAGCAAGAAGATTTCATTGCAATCCAACCACCGCTCCATCACCATGGAATCATATCTCCGACAAACAGCTATGTTTTCTAAGCGCTGATATACATTGCGAGTCGATAAATGGTAACAAGCTCAATTCCTACCTTCTGTCCCCGAGGGACAATAATAGACTGGCCATATTAGATATCCATGACTAGTTTGGTGACAGGTTTAAAATGAAAAGAAAATTACGGAGCAGACTAAATCTAATTCTAGTTAGTAAGTGTCACATTAAAACTACAACACCAAGAGCCTCCAACATCTGCGGAAGGCTCAACGTGTTTAAAAAAAAAAAATATGGATACTCATTTCCTAAAAGGACCAGCTACTTGGTGGCAAATCTATTTCTAGACTGTCCTTGTGGACCTCAAGCATAACCAGTGACCTGAAATATTCCCATGCATGATCCTTCCTTGTATGAGACGTAAATGGATACTTTCTAGAGACAAGTAAATGGATTCGTAAAAAATCTAATTCCTTACCATTTTTTCAAAAATTTTACATTTGCCAGAAACTTAAATGTTCAAGATTTAATTTGCATGAATCAAAGTGGACTTTTTTTTGAGAACCTGGTGGAAAGGGTTCAAAAATGAAATATACTATACTCAACCGTCTTGGGCCTGTCTTGTGCCTGTCCTGATGATGTTGCTCTCTGATGGCTCCTTTGCTTACTTTGGATCGGTCTTTGGATTGGTCTTCGGATCGATCTTTGGATCAGTCTTCGGACCAATCTTTGGATAGGTCATCAGATCGGTCTTCGAATCAGTCTTTGGATCGATCATTGGATCAGTCTTTAGATTGGTCTTTGGATATGTCTTTAGATTAGTCTTTGGATTGGTCTTCAGATTGGTCTACAAATCAGTCTTGGGATCGATCTTTGGATCAGTCTTTGGATCGTTCTTCGGATCAGTCTTTGGATTTGTCTTTAAATAGGTCTTCGAATTAGCCCTGGGATTGATCTTTGGATCAGTCTTCAGATATATCTTTAGATCAGTCTTTGGATTGGTCTTCAGATTGGTCTTTGAATCATTCTTGGGATCAATCTTTGGATCAATCTTCGGATCGGTTTTCAAATCGATCTCCGGATCTATCGTCAGATCAGTCTTTGGATCAGTCTTCTGACCAGTCTTCAGAACAGTTTCCGGATTGGTCTTTGGATCAGTCTTCAGATCAGTCTTGGCATTGATCTTTGGATTGGTCTTTGGATATGTCTTTAGATAAGTCTTTGGATTAGTCTTCAGATTGGTCTTTGAATCAGTAAATCAGTCTTGGGATCAATCTTTGGTTCAGTTTTCAGATCGATCTTCGGATCGGTCTTCTAATCAGTCTTCAGAACAGTCGCCGGATTGGTCTTTGTATCAGTCTTCAGATCAGTCTTCAGTCTTAATCTTCCGGTGCTGGCTGGGCCCAATACAGTCAACTTGATCAGCTTCACACATAATTGACATAAATTTAAGTACATCAAGCGAAGTGACCATGTGAGACCTATTGAGGACCATACTGAAGACTGATCTGAAGATGATAAAAGAGGAGGACCAAGTGGAAGACTGTCGCAGCAGGACATTTGAAGGGCAGACAGAGAACAGGTGAGTATAATGTTTTATTACTTTAAACTACTTTTAAACCCTCTGTTTATTATGCTTTGGGCCTGGAGAGATCTTAAGACCAAATGCAATGTTCTAGGCCAAGTCATGGGAATCTGTCCAAAATTATTTTTTGAAGGTTCGTTCATTTTTTATCCTTTTTTTACCTTTAGGTTTTGCTTGACATGGTCTAAGATGTGCTCCGTTAATTTGCTAAATTAAGACAAAATAAAAAAGCATGATTTCTTGGTACTCTGTTGGGAGATGTTTATGTTATATGTGTTTATCTATGGCCCCTCATTGGTTCTGATGTTAATCGCAACCTGTCAAGGGTGTTATTAGCATGTCACAATGATGTATTGAATATGAATGATGGGAACCAAGAGTCATTAATGAAATTTTTCAAAATGTAAGGATGATCAGAGTTGGAAAAGTAGCAACTGAGAAGAATCAAGAATTGATGTTTTTATCACCCTTAAGAGTTGGTCTTAAAAATAGATCCACGATGGGTTGAAAACAAACAAAACCTTTTATTACGGCAATGTAACACGATGTGGCGGTTACATTGGTCTTTTTGCTTTCTCTTCTACCAGGGAAGTATATTGAGTTGTAACCTATGGCGCTTCCATGGAACTCTGGAGCTGCCAGCAGGTCACAAATCAGGAACAACACTGGAAAAAGGTGAAAAAGGTGACAGGTGAGAAGACAGGGCTAAGGGGACTTACATTTAAAGCACCAGTCTGGCGGTGAAATTAAAAACCCATGGAGAGGTGGTTAAAGAGGTTGTCCACTAATTTCATATTTATGGCCTATACTCAGGATAGGTCATCAATGTATGATCGGTGACTTGACACAACACCCCCCCCCCAGATTAGTTGTTCTCTAAGCCAGCAGCGGTAGCAGTTGGCCAGAAATGCTCAGTTCCAGAACTGCCCCGTCTTCTGATAGCAGCCGGGTACTGCTATCTGCCTCCAATTGATTTGAATGGAAGTTAACTCTGGAACTGAGCAATTCCGGCTGCCGGCTGCCCCCGTTAGCATTAACAACAGTGTGACGGGTTATGTACTGATGGAACAGGGGCTCCAAGGCTGGTCCTCAAACTCAAGACTCTGCGCTGTCCCTTATCTCAGAGATAGGCTTGATGGTAGCCAGGTTTAAGCTCCCATCATGACCTTGAGTCCTGTGCGAGCACTGATCTTACTCCCCCTACCCTGGAAGCAGGTCAGAAACCCAGTAACGAAAACCCAACAGAAACGACACAGACAAGGGGGAACGAAAACTGCGGGGGTACCCGGTGTCAGATTCCAGCCGATCAGGCATTGATGACCGATGCTAAGGATAGGCCATCAATGTAAAAGTAGTTGACAACCCCTTTAAGTATATGTTTGTTTTTTCTTCAGACCATCATTGGCTCATCTTTTAAATAAAAAAAAAGTGTCACAACCCCTTTAATAAAATATTTCTATTTATGGCCATTTTTAAAAAACACAATTTCTCAATACTCTTTTGGGAGATGTTTGTTTTATGGTATTATATATGGCTACATGCAATGGTTGTGACCCTAACTGCAACCTATTACGGAAATTCGTAAGATGGATCTTTAAAGAGTAACTTAATATTGAAAAAAAATAAATAAATAATATATATATATATATATATATATATACAGTTTTGTTATTTTAGCTGTTTACAAAAACATGTTCAGAAATACAATTATATATATAATATAGGCTGAAAGTGCACACTCCCAGCTGCAATATGAGAGTTTTCACATCCAAATCGGAGAAAGGGTTTAGGAATCATAGCTCTGTAATGCATAGCCTCCTCTTTTTCAAGGGACCAAAAGTAATTGGACAAGGGACTCTAAGGGCTGCAATTAACTCTGAAGATGTCTCCCTCGTTAACCTGTAATCAATGAAGTAGTTAAAAGGTCTGGGGTTGATTACAGGTGTGTGGTTTTGCATTTGGAAGCTGTTGCTGTGACCAGACAACATGCGGTCTAAGGAACTCTCAATTGAGGTGAAGCAGAACATCCTGAGGCTGAAAAAAAAGAAAAAATCCATCAGAGAGATAGCAGACATGCTTGGAGTAGCAAAATCAACAGTCGGGTACATTCTGAGAAAAAAGGAATTGACTGGTGAGCTTGGGAACTCAAAAAGGCCTGGGCGTCCACGGATGACAACAGTGATGGATGATCGCCGCATACTTTCTTTGGTGAAGAAGAACCCGTTCACAACATCAACTGAAGTCCAGAACACTGTCAGTGAAGTAGGTGTATCTGTCTCTAAGTCAACAGTAAAGAGAAGACTCCATGAAAGTAAATACAAAGGGTTCACATCTAGATGCAAACCATTCATCAATTCCAAAAATAGACAGGCCAGAATTAAATTTGCTGAAAAACACCTCATGAAGCCAGCTCAGTTCTGGAAAAGTATTCTATGGACAGATGAGACAAAGATCAACCTGTACCAGAATGATGGGAAGAAAAAAGTTTGGAGAAGAAAGGGAACGCCACATGATCCAAGGCACACCACATCCTCTGTAAAACATGGTGGAGGCAACGTGATGGCATGGGCATGCATGGCTTTCAATGGCACTGGGTCACTTGTGTTTATTGATGACATAACAGCAGACAAGAGTAGGCGGATGAATTCTGAAGTGTACCGGGATATACTTTCAGCCCAGATTCAGTCAAATGCCGCAAAGTTGATCGGACGGCGCTTCATAGTACAGATGGACAATGACCCCAAGCATACAGCCAAAGCTACTCAGGAGTTCATGAGTGCAAAAAAGTGGAACATTCTGCAATGGCCAAGTCAATCACCAGATCTTAACCCAATTGAGCATGCATTTCACTTGCTCAAATCCAGACTTAAGACGGAAAGACCCACAAACAAGCAAGACCTGAAGGCTGCAGCTGTAAAGGCCTGGCAAAGCATTAAGAAGGAGGAAACCCAGCGTTTGGTGATGTCCATGGGTTCCAGACTTAAGGCAGTGATTGCCTCCAAAGGATTCGCAACAAAATATTGAAAATAAAAATATTTTGTTTGGGTTTGGTTTATTTGTCCAATTACTTTTGACCTCCTAAAATGTGGAGTGTTAGTAAAGAAATGTGACAATTCCTACAATTTCTATCAGATATTTTTGTTCAAACCTTCAAATTAAACGTTACAATCTGCACTTGAATTCTGTTGTAGAGGTTTCATTTCAAATCCAATGTGGTGGCATGCAGAGCCCAACTCGCCAAAATTGTGTCACTGTCCAAATATTTCTGGACCTAACTGTATATCCCCTTTAAATACCTTGCGCTTGGTAGGTGTCAAGTTTTGAGTGCTCATGCCTTTGCAGATGGTGTAGAACTGTCCTCCCTTTCGCAGGTCACCTGGACAGGCATGGGCAATTTGCTGTCGGAGTTTAACACCCCTGTGAGAGAATACAATCAATTTTGTTCTTATAGAAACCATCTTGTCTTATAACTGAATGATATCATAGGGCTCAGATAACACTGATGGGTAGGGAAGTTTCACATTTCTCCACACACCCCTGCGGCTCTTATTGGTGCATAGTTCAGGAGAGTTATTTCTTTGTTTGAGGTACTATATAAACTGGTCAGATGATGTAATAAAGCAGACACTTTCAGCATACCACAAAGCGTGTGTGCTGCATTGATTTCCCAAGCGCTCGTAAAACAAATCTTACTAATTTGGAGTTCCAATGGCATAGAAGAAGTGTATTTTGCTCACCTCCCCCACCCCAGATATGTTGATAACTATGCAATTCTGAAGTAAGAGGACCATTACACATGATATGTTGGCCAGTTCTGATCTATTGCAGGTCGGTGCTTAAAGGGGTTATCCTAAGGACTTTACTTTGTTTGTAACTTAAAGGGCGTTTTCCCACGAACAAAGTTAATTTTAAAGTTGATTTTAATCAATAGATCTTGGAATAATAATAAGTTCCACAATTGGATGTGATTAAAAATAATGTTCCTGTACGGAGATATTATTATATATGTGCTCCTGTACGGTCAGACATGGCCATTACACAGTACACAGCAAGGACACATTTGTAAGATTATCTCAGCACAGGAACATTTTTTTAAAACACATCCAATTGTGGAACTCATTATTCTTCCAAGATCTATTGATTAAAATAAACTTTAAAAATTACTTTGTTCGTGGAAAAACCCTTTAAGTTACAAGGCCATGATTAGTATTGTAAATTGTATATGAAATGTAATGAAGCTAATCGAGTTATATTTATGCTATAGCGCTTGTTATAATTTATGCTTTAAGTAGTATATCATAAAACATATGTGTTATCCTAAGAGGTTAATTCAGTTCCAGATTATCTAGGGGGCCCCATCGCACACATATCATCCGGAATCCGTCACGGGGTCTCCTCCTGCTGCTAATATTGTTGTTAAGCGGATGCGTCTGTGCGAAGCGAAAGCTAATTATAATAATTAACAGCAAACACATGAACTTGTCAAATTCATAATTATAAACCGCAGGGATGTCTAGCATTAAATCTGCCGTCTAAAAGCTAAATACTGACAGGGAAATCTTGGAGGGTCTCAGACGGGAAATGTGATTATATTTATGGGTTCAGTGCTTACAACCTTTTTTTTTACCACTATACACATTTAGAATAACCACTCACCTATGTACCAAATCTTAAAAAATTTCCAAAAATGTATATTTGATACAATGTATCACTGACCTCTGACTCCGCTGTCCTACTGTAGATGTTCCATTAGTAAAGGCCAATTTATAGGGGCTAATCGTAAGAAAACTCGTTATTGGCCTCGGTAAACATGGTAGAGCAAAACAGTTGACTTCATTGTTAAAATCATTGATGAGTGCAGCTCCATGTGCAACAATGTGCAAACTGTATGGGATTTCAACAACAGTGATATCAATGGTCTAGTCTGAATCGGCGAATCGGCCAGTGTAAATATAGCTGTAAAGGGAACCTGTCACGAGATTTGGCCCCTATAGGCTGTAGCCACCACCAGTGATCTCTTATATACATTATTCCAGAATACTGTATATAAGAGCCCAGGCCGCTCTGTAAAACATAAAAAACACTTTTATAATACTCAGCTAGGAGGCGGTCTGGACAGAATGGGTGTTACTGCTCTCCGTTCCGGTGCCTCCTCTCTATGGCGATTGCGTTCTCCTTCTACACAGTCCAGTATGGAAGACATGCCCTACGTTATCCACACACAGGCTGGCATTGCGGTCCTGCACAGGTGCACTTTGATCTGCCCAACTCAGGGCAGATCAAAGTATTGTAGTGCGCATGCGTGGGCAGTCATTAACCTTTCCTCACGCCTGCGCATTACAGTACTTGGATCTGCCCTTGGAAGGGAAGATCAATATGCGCCTGCGCAGGACCGCAATGCCGGCCTGTGTGGATGATGTAGGACTCGTCATCCACACAGGGCTGGGTAGAAAGAGGACGGCAATCGCCGCGGAGAGGAGGCGCCGGCCCAGAGAGAGGAGGCACCGGACCAGAGAGCAGCGATACCCATTGGACCAGACCGCCCACTTGGTGGGTATAATAAAAGTGTATTTTAAGTACTACACAGCGGACTGGGCTCTTATATACAGTATTCTAGAATGATCTATATAAGGGCTCACAGGTGGTGGCCGCAGCTTATAGTCACCAAATCTGATGACAGTTTCCCTTTAAATGATTTGTGGTATTTGCCAAAATTTTCATTGAAAAAAAAAATCACAAATATTGATATCAGCTATCTTTGTGCCATAATGGCAACTTTTTATGCTTTTGGTCTCCTTTACTGGTCTTGTGAGTGGTATTGACAGTTGGGAGAAAAACTTACCAAGGATTGATGGATTTGCTATAATTTATGCCAAAAATTGTCAAAAAAACCAGCAATGTATAATGGAACTGTGGCATTGCATTACTGCTATAGGAATATATGAAAAAAAGAGATATTTAGTTTATGTATTGGCCAATGCATGTGAGCCCGATAACCATGGCAAGGTGATCTCTGAATACTGGGAAACTAACACGAAATGCTACTATCTAGGTTAAAACCTCCATGTATGGGCAGCTAGATTCCAGCTAAAAAGGGCAGTGAACACAGTCTGGTTATAGGGTGGAGTGCTCAATCAGAAAGAGATTCACTATAAATATACAACAAGACTGACTGCACATCCAACGGGTGCAAACAGGTGCTAGCTGAAAACACATTAGAACTACAAAAATACATACAGCTGCACTCTAGAATGCTAATAATGAAAAAGGGAACTCTGGTATTGCATTACTGCCATAGGAATATATGAAAAAATAGATATTTAGCTTATGTATTGGAAAATGCATGTGAGCCCGATGACCATGGCAAGGTAATCTCTGTAAACGAGGAATCTAACTTGTAATGCCACTAACTAGGTTAAAAACCTTCCTGTCTGGGCAGCTAGACTATAAAGAATATGAACCATGCCTGCTTATTGGGCAGAGTGCTCAATCAGAAAGAGATTCACTACAAATATTTTAAAAAAAAAGTGACTCACACATCCAACAAGTGTGAATAGGTGCTAGTTGAAAAAAACATAGTAGCTACCTTTAGTTAGTATGTTTTTTTCAGCTAGCACCTATTCACACTTGTTGGATATGCAGGTCAAATTTTTGAAAAATTGTCAAAAATGATGGTGCACAATACATCTAATGTACATCAGCTCATAGCAGAAATAGATTCACTGTTCTGGCACACGGCTAACTTGATGAGCATACTTTTTAGAACCAAACATTTTAGTTTATGGCTTCCCAATAAAAAATGCCGTCATTGTAAGTTTCCTCCAAAGTTTTTTTTACTGATTGAGTGTTGCGTAGACGGAAGTGGCTGGTGCACTCGGGCTTTTGATACTGTTTGGATGGAGGAGAAGACCATAAATTTGTAACAATTGGAAAAAAATAAGAATTTTTCAAAGCAAAAAGACAAAATTTACTTGGAACTACCCAAAAAATCAGCAGTACGTGTGATATTATACACTATCTCACGTGGGACAGTATCTTCCCAAAATGACTTGTCATTTCAAGTTTACTCAACTCTTAAGGGGGCTTTACACGCAGCGATATCGCTAGCGATATCACTGGTGAAAGCACCCGCCCCCGTCGTTTGTGCGTCACGGGCAAATCGTTGCCCGTGGAGCACAAAATCGTTAGGAGCCATCACACATACTTACCTGCCTAGCGACGTCACTCTGGCCGGCGAACCGCCTCCTGTCTAAGGGGGTGGTTCGTGCAGCGTCACTGTGGCATCACTAAGCAGCCGCCCAATAGCAGAGGAGGGGCACAGATGAGCTGCCGGAACATCCTGCCCACCTCCTTACTTCCTCATTGCCGGCGGCCGCAGGTAAGCTGTAGTTCGTCGTTCCGAGGTGTCACACGTAGCGATGTGGGCTGCCTCGGGATCGACGAACATCCTCCGTCCTGCAATAATCAACGTTTTTTTGAAAATGAACGACATGTCAACGATAAGGTGAGTATTTGTGATCGTTAACGGCCGTTCGTTGGTGTCACATGCAACGACGCCGCTAACGATGCTGGATGTGCGTCACGGAATCCACGACTCCGGCGATATATCGTTAGATACGTCGTTGCGTGTAACAGGGCCTTTATCCTAAACAACCTCTATCATCAAAAGTAACTGCTTTAAGAAGATGATTAAGTAAACAAGTACTAAAATCGGAATAAGTTACAAGAAAATTAAAAACATTAACACTTCCACAATCTCCTCCTTTTCTTTCATTCTATTTTGTCTCATATTGCATTAAAAGTGGAGAACAATAATCCATATCCTCCGTGTCCTGACTTTTCTTGATACGGCTATTAGACAACTTCCTGCAGCAGGAGTCTCCCCCCTTTACCCTTTTTCAGGAACAAACATATACTGTAAGGGTGATATTGGAGGGGGAATAGTTTTCTATATTTCTACATTTTTAATACTTTATTAGTAGGGATGATCGAATAACACAAATATTCGGCAATATTCGGCTTCGCGAATATCCATCGAATAGGTTTGCCGCTATGCGAATATTCGATGTGCAATGTAAGTCTATGGGAATGCCGAATATTTGCTATTCGGCAACTATTCGGGTTTCCCATAGACTTACATTGCGCATCGAATATTTGCAAATAGTCGAATAGTAGCAACCTATTCGGCGAATATAGGCATTGCCAAATATTTGAGGTATTCGATCATCCCTATTTATTTGTACATTTAGTATATTTTGTTTAGTATATACCAGACTCATAGTCTCTTATTCAGGGTTTCATTTATTTTTGTTTAAATAGTTTCTTATCTCATATGCCAGTCTCTAAGGGGCCCTTTGCACGCTGCGACATTGCTAGCCGATTGTAGCGATGCCGAGCGCGATAGTCCCCGCCCCCGTCGCAGATGTGATATCTTGTGATAGCTGCCGTAGCGAACATTATCGCTACGACAGCTTCACACGCACTTACCTTACCTTACCTACGTCGCTCTGGCCAGCGACCCGCCTCCTTCCTAAGGGGGCGGGTCGTGCAGCGTCACAGCGACGTCACACAGCAGGTGGCCAATAGAAGCGGAGGGGCGGAGATGAGCGGGACGTAAACATACCCGCCCACCTTCTTCCTTCCGCATTGCAGGCGAGACGCAGGTAAGGAGATGTTCCTCGCTCCTGCGGCTTCATACACAGCGATGTGCGCTGCCGCAGGAACGAGGAACAACATCGTACTTGTCGCTGCAGCGAAATTATGGAAATGACTGACACTACACAGATCGCCGAAGCTTTTGCGATCGTTTATCGGTGCTTCTAGGCTTTACACGTTGCGACGTCATTACCGGCGCCGGATGTGCGTCACTTTCGATTTAACCCCGACAAGATCGCAGTAGCGATGTCGCAACGTGCAAAGTACCCCTAAGTCTCTGAGTCTTCTAGGTCATATTGGACGCACAGGGGACAACTGGTGAACCTCCAATTGAAACATTTCACAAGTGTGCGTTTCCTTTCTCCAAGCACTTCTTATCTAAGAGGCCTAATTCAATTTGGACCTCCCTGGTGATCCTGTAATCTGATCTTTGTGTCAGACCAGAACAGTTAAAAGGGTATGTACACACTGTGAATTTTTTATGCAAATTTTTTTTTACAAGTCTGCACCAAAATCTGCATGCCTATCCTTAAGCCAGCAAAGTCTATAAGATTTCTGAAGTATTGCGTTCACGTTTCCTTTTTTTCCTTGCAGATAGAAAAAAATCTACAGCATGCCAGTTGCTGGGGCGTTTTTTCCTTCGTTTTTAAGCCCTTCCAGGCATTGATGTTATTAAAAAAGGCATAACACAAGAACGCACCAAAAGCGCACCAAAAATGCACCAAAAACTGCACCAAAAATGAACCAAAATGAATTGTTTTTGGTGCATTTTTCTGCCAAAAAAGGCATGGTACAAAAATGCACCAAAAGCAAACCAAAAAGGCACCAAAAATGCACCAGAAACGCACCAAAACACACCAAAAATTGATCAAAATTAACGCGTTTTTAATGCATTTTTCTGCCAAAAAGGCATGGCACAAAAATGCACCAAAAGCGCACCAAAAATGCACCAAAAACTGCACCAAAAATGGACCAAAATTAATTTTTTTTGGTGCATTTTTCTGCCAAAAAAGGCATGGCACAAAAATGCACTAAAAGCAAACCAAAAAGGCACCAAAAATGCACCAGAAACGCACCAGAACACACCAAAAACGCACCAAAAACGCACCAAAAATGGATCAAAATGAACGCGTTTTAATGCATTTTTCTGCCAAAAAGGCATGGCACAAAAACGCACCAAAAGCACACCAAAAATGCACCAAAAATGCACCAAAAATGGACCAAAATGAATGCGTTTTTGGAGCATTTTTATGCCAAAAAGTTTTTCATGCAGAAAATTTCTGCACCAAATCTGCAGCATGTGCACATAGCCTAATGCTCCTGTTTACTATTCCTTTAAGACAAATTTCATACTAAAAAGAAAAAAAAAGGTCTTCCAGACAATAGAAAGTGGAAATTTTATCTTCTACAAGTGAATAATTCAGATATCTCTATTACAGAAATTCACACAAATGTTTAGACACATGAGCCTGAAACGTTTGCACAAACTCCGGAGAGACGGCCGGACAGGCTCCACTCGTCTCCAGCCTTGTCTATTTTAATATGACAGACCCAATTTTGACTCTGCGAGCCTTATAATTGCCGTACTTGTGAAACGCGGACTGATAATTTGTATAAAATGAGCACCCTTACACATCAACTTCCACTCCAGAGAATAAGTTTTTTTTTTTTCTTCTCTCGCACAGGCAAACCAATGTCATTCGATAATGAATGACAAGGGATCCGATGCAAGACTTTAAAGGGTATGTGCCTTATTGTCTGTATCCGTAATTAAAGAGATGTGCCGTGCCTCTGAATAAAGGGTTAAAGACGGGCGTATTCAACTCCCTAATTTGTATCTGTTTCTTCTTCGCAAGGATTGTCGGACTGGGGGGAGATAAGATGTTGGGAGGCGAAGAGAGCCCTAGATAAGGTGACAATGCGCGAGGTCCCGGTGGGCGAAATCCCATTCATTGACTTGAAGGGCAGCCGGAGAGATTTGATGGTACAATGATGCTGTATGAGACTCGCATGGGACAATGAGTCTGACAGAACAATGAAGGAGGGACACAGCCTGCAAATGTCACCGTGACAGTTTGTGTCCTCTGTGTGTTACCTTGTAGAAAGCTCAACGGGCGGCTGGTGATCAGCGAGAACGGCACAAACCAACAGCGGGAGAAAATACTAGAAGATAAGGAGCCTCGTTCAAGAAAATTTTGATTGTAAAACTTCACAAATTTTCAGGGGCAAACCCTTTTAAAGTGGCCGTGTGAGATTTGGAAGATTACTTTCCGCTGATACAAGATTAAAAATTTTGTATTTTATATCTAAAAACACAGTAAAATTTAGGCATGTGGTGGAAAAGGGGGAGCACGTCCCGGTGTGAAATCGAGAGGTTACTTTCAGGATACAGCGGGTCAAAAATGAGGAACGAGACCGTGGAAAAGGGGGAGCACGTCCCGGTATGAAACCGAGAGATTACTTTCAGGATACAGGGGGCTACAAATGAGGAACGAGACTGTTGAAAAGGGTGAGCACGTCCCGGTGTGAAACCGAGAGGTTACTATCAGGATACAACAGGCCACAAATGAGGAACGAGACCGTGGAAAAGGGGGAGCATGTCCCGGTGTGAAACCGAGAGGTTACTTTCAGGATACAGCGGGCCACAAATGACGAACGAGACTGTAGAAAAGGGTGAGCACGTCCCGGTGTGAAACCGAGAGGTTACTATCAGGATACAACAGGCCACAAATGAGGAACGAGAACGTGGAAAAGGGGGATCACGTCCCGATGTGAAACTGAGAGGTTACTTTCAGAATACAGAGGGCCACGACTGAGGAATGAGACCCAACTAGGTTTAAATGCAAACTCTTTGTAACCCATTAAGGGAAACGGGAAATGGAACTTAATATGAAAAGCAAATATCAAAACCTATAAATGTACAAGCACCCGGTTACTAAACCAGGGTCAGCCTGCTGGTCTAGGGACCGATTTTAATAGGACAGGAATCACCGGGACACAATTCACCTAACTGGAAACTCCAGGAAGGAACTAAGAGGTATAAATCACTGGGTGTAATAAGGACCTGTCTCTGGACCAGCACACCAATTAACAATCTTAGCTAAATCTCTAATATCCCTCCCTTCCCCCACACATATGAACAAACAGCAATGTACCCCGGAGGTTAAACACCTGCTAGCAGTAATACACAATAAGTAAGGTTCAGTACTGCAACGGTGACTGCTCCATATTATGTATTATTCCTGTTTTGGCACCAAAACCACTACCTGATAAGTGTACACATTTGCCCGCAAAAACTGAAAGATATAGGTGGGGCCTGAGCTCAGGACTTACAGTATCAACGGATTGCTCTGGGAAGGCCTCCGGTACAAAGGGGTATCCAGACAGTTTTCAGCTCTGCAGCAGTTCTCTATGGCACTTGCAATCGCGGGGACAGATCACCTCAGGGCAGAAGTCACAGTCACAGTTTGATAGGAAGGTCTCAGGTATGCATCTCCTCAGGGCAGAAGTCACAGTCTGATAGGAAGGCCTCAGGAGCGGAACACCAGGACAACCGTTCCACTCACAGCTCTCTCTCTGGTGGCCATTTATATACAGTGACACGCAGCTGCGTGGCCTCTGCTCACACAGCAATCGACACGCTCTCTATCACACCAGGTCTGCTCGCACAGCAATCCACAGACTATCTCTAACACTCCAAGTATCCAGATCAGATCTGGAAACAGGCAGCCACTTCATCTCAGAATCTCCTTGCTCTGTCTCCTGTTCCTAGGCTGTGCAGACATCCCTCTGGTGGCCGGGAAGAGACATTGCAGCTGGCTCATCAGGAAACAGTGAAGCTGGCTCATCAGCCCTCTCACACTGGCATACACAATAGATGACCATGAGACGAAAAATGCTTGTGCCAATCATTCTGACAAAACAGCCATCATCAACAGGGTGTTACATCAGGGTCATGGACAGAAAATAGGGACACACTGGGGGCCCTGAGATCACTACCATCAGGTGTACCTTGTGGTTGAGGTTCTGCTTAGGGTGATACCTAGTCTGTGGGCCAGCTTAGGGGTCCCTAGCTTGTCACATCCTAGACACCAGCACGACATGTGTTCTCTACAAGCAAACTGCTAAATTATATGACATTTGGTGGTTTATCTTTTGTATTCCAAAATTGTACATATGCAATCGACATCGATCCATCAGTTGGCTGGTGCCATCATACACATTAGATTGTTGGCCGAACGCAACGATATCAGTGGCTTTGGCTGACATTAGTCCAATGTGTATGGGGATCAAAAGGGGCAGTGGTACTTAAATTACAGTAGTGTTACTTCCCTATGTGTCCCACATCTTTTTGCCCAAACACAATAGAATGTCCCCTGTGTGTTACACCCACACAGTAGTTTTGTCCGCCTACTATGCTTCCAAGCTCCTCTTTGTGCAACCCGCAGAAATCTTGCCACATACATTATTAATGTCTCTCTTTGTGGACCACTTAGTAATAATGTACTCCTATATGGCCCTATAAAGTAATAATGTCCCCCTATGTGGGCCCATTTAGTAATAATGTCCCCTATGTGGCCCCATGAAGTAATAATGTTCTATTATGTAACCCCATATAGTAATAATGTCCTCCTATGTGGCCCCACTTAGTAATAATGTCCTCCTATGTGGCCCCACTTAGTAATAATGTCCTCCTATGTGGCCCCATATAGTCATAATGTCCTCCTATGTGGCCCTACTTGGCAATAATGTCCTACTATGTGGCCCCATTTAGTAATAATGTCCTCCTATGTGGCCCCATATAGTCATAATGTCCTCCTATGGGGCCCCACTTGGCAATAATGTCCTCCTATGTGGCCCCATATAGTCATAATGTCCCCTATCTGGCCCAACTTAGCAATAATGTCCTCCTATGTGGCCCCACTTAGTAATAATGTCCTCCTATGTGGCCCCATATAGTCATAATGTTCTCCTATGTGGCCCCACTCGGCAATAATGTCCCCCTATGTGGCCCCACTCGGCAATAATGTCCTCCTATGTGGCCCCACTTAGTAATAATGTCCTCCTATGTGGCCCTATATAGTCATAATGTCCTCCTATGTAGCCCCACTTGGCAATAATGTCCTCCTATGTGGCCCCACTTAGTAATAATGTCCTCCTATGTGGCCCCATATAGTCATAATGTCCTCCTATGTGGCCCCACTCGGCAATAATGTCCTCCTATGTGGCCCCACTTAGAAATAATGTCCTCCTATGTGGCCCCATATAGTCATAATGTCCTCCTATGTGGCCCCACTTAGTAATAATGTCCTTCTATGTGGCCCTATATAGTCATAATGTCCTCCTATGTGGCCCTATATAGTCATAATGCCCTCCTATGTGGCCCCACTTAGTAATAATGTCCTCCTATGTGGCCCTATATAGTCATAATGTCCTCCTATGTGGCCCCACTTGGCAATAATGTCCTACTATGTGGCCTCACTTAGTAATAATGTCCTCCTATGTGGCCCTATATAGTCATAATGTCCTCCTATGTAGCCCCACTTGGCAATAATGTATTCCTATGTGGCCCCACTTAGTAATAATGTCCTACTGTGTGGACCCATATAGTAATAATGTCCTCCTATGTGGCCCCACTTAGTAATATTGTCCTCCTATGTGGGCCCATATAGTCATAATGTCCTCCTATGTGGCCCCACTTAGTAATAATGTCCTCCTATGTGGCCCTATATAGTCATAATGTCCTCCTATGTGGCCCCACTTGGCAATAATGTCCTACTATGTGGCCCCACTTAGTAATAATGTCCTCCTATGTGGCCCCATATAGTCATAATGTCCTCCTATGTGGCCCTATATAGTCATAATGTCCTCCTATGTAACCCCATATAGTAATAATGTCCTCCTATGTGGCCCCACTTAGTAATAATGTCCTCCTATGTGGCCCCACTTAGTAATAATGTCCTCCTATGTGGCCCCACTTAGTAATAATGTCCTCCTATGTGGCCCTATATAGTCATAATGTCCTCCTATGTGGCCCCACTTAGTAATAATGTCCTCCTATGTGGCCCCACTTAGTAATAATGTCCTCCTATGTGGCCCCATATAGTCATAATGTCCACCTATGGGGCCCCACTCGGCAATAATGTCCTCCTATGTGGCCCCACTTAGTAATAATGTCCTCCTATGTGGCCCCATATAGTCATAATGTCCTCCTATGTGGCCCCACTTAGTAATAATATCCTCCTATGTGGCCCCATATAGTCATAATGTCCTCCTATGTGGCCCCACTTAGTAATAATGTCCTGCTATGTGGCCCTATATAGTCATAATGTCCTCCTATGTGGCCCCACTTAGTAATAATGTCCTCCTATGTGGCCCTATATAGTCATAATGCCCTTCTATGTGGCCCCACTTAGTAATAATGTCCTCCTATGTGGCCCCACTTAGTAATAATGTCCTCCTATGTGGCCCCATATAGTCATAATGTCCTCCTATGTGGCCCTATATAGTCATAATGTCCTCCTATGTAACCCCATATAGTAATAATGTCCTCCTATGTGGCCCCACTTAGTAATAATGTCCTCCTATGTGGCCCCACTTAGTAATAATGTCCTCCTATGTGGCCCCACTTAGTAATAATGTCCTCCTATGTGGCCCTATATAGTCATAATGTCCTCCTATGTGGCCCCACTTAGTAATAATGTCCTCCTATGTGGCCCCACTTAGTAATAATGTCCTCCTATGTGGCCCCATATAGTCATAATGTCCACCTATGGGGCCCCACTCGGCAATAATGTCCTCCTATGTGGCCCCACTTAGTAATAATGTCCTCCTATGTGGCCCCATATAGTCATAATGTCCTCCTATGTGGCCCCACTTAGTAATAATATCCTCCTATGTGGCCCCATATAGTCATAATGTCCTCCTATGTGGCCCCACTTAGTAATAATGTCCTGCTATGTGGCCCTATATAGTCATAATGTCCTCCTATGTGGCCCCACTTAGTAATAATGTCCTCCTATGTGGCCCTATATAGTCATAATGCCCTTCTATGTGGCCCCACTTAGTAATAATGTCCTCCTATGTGGCCACACTTGGCAATAATGTCCTACTATGTGGCCTCACTTAGTAATAATGTCCTCCTATGTGGCCCCATATAGTCATAATGTCCTCCTATGTAGCCCCACTTGGCAATAATGTCCTCCTATGTGGCCCCACTTAGTAATAATGTCCTCCTATGTGGCCCTATATAGTCATAATGTCCTCCTATGTAACCCCAGATAGTAATAATGTCCTCCTATGTGGCCCCACTTAGTAATAATGTCCTCCTATGTGGCCCCACTTAGTAATAATGTCCTCCTATGTGGCCCCATATAGTAATAATGTCCTCCTATGTGGCCCCACTTAGTAATAATGTCCTCCTATGTGGACCCATATAGTCATAATGTCCTCCTATGTAGCCCCACTTAGTAATAATGTCCTCCTATGTGGCCCCACTTAGTAATAATGTCCTCCTATGTGGCCCCACTTAGTAATAATGTCCTCCTATGTGGCCCCATTTAGTAATAATGTCCTCCTATGTGGGCCCATATAGTCATAATGTCCTCCTATGTAGCCCCACTTAGTAATAATGTCCTCCTATGTGGCCCCACTTAGTAATAATGTCCTCCTATGTGGCCCCATATAGTAATAATGTCCTCCTATGTGGCCCCACTTAGTAATAATGTCCTCCTATGTGGCCCTATATAGTCATAATGTCCTCCTATGTGGCCCTATATAGTCATAATGTCCTCCTATGTGGCCCCATATAGTCATAATGTCCTCCTATGTAGCCCCACTTGGCAATAATGTCCTCCTATGTGGCCCCACTTAGTAATAATGTCCTCCTATGGGGCCCCATATAGTCATAATGTCCTCCTATGTGGCCCCACTTAGTAATAATGTCCTCCTATGTGGCCCTACTTAGTAATAATGTCCTCCTATGTGGCCCCATATAGTCATAATGTCCTCCTATGTGGCCCCACTTAGTAATAATGTCCTGCTATGTGGCCCTATATAGTCATAATGTCCTCCTATGTGGCCCCACTTAGTAATAATGTCCTCCTATGTGGCCCTATATAGTCATAATGCCCTTCTATGTGGCCCCACTTAGTAATAATGTCCTCCTATGTGGCCTCACTTAGTAATAATGTCCTCCTATGTGGCCCCATATAGTCATAATGTCCTCCTATGTAGCCCCACTTGGCAATAATGTCCTCCTATGTGGCCCCACTTAGTAATAATGTCCTCCTATGTGGCCCTATATAGTCATAATGTCCTCCTATGTAACCCCAGATAGTAATAATGTCCTCCTATGTGGCCCCACTTAGTAATAATGTCCTCCTATGTGGCCCCATATAGTAATAATGTCCTCCTATGGGGCCCCACATAGTCATAATGTCCTCCTATGGGGCCCCATATAGTCATAATGTCCTCCTATGTGGCCCCACTTAGTAATAATGTCCTCCTATGTGGACCCATATAGTCATAATGTCCTCCTATGTAGCCCCACTTAGTAATAATGTCCTCCTATGTGGCCCCACTTAGTAATAATGTCCTCCTATGTGGCCCCACTTAGTAATAATGTCCTCCTATGTGGCCCCATTTAGTAATAATGTCCTCCTATGTGGGCCCATATAGTCATAATGTCCTCCTATGTAGCCCCACTTAGTAATAATGTCCTCCTATGTGGCCCCACTTGGCAATAATGTCCTCCTATGTGGCCCCACTTAGTAATAATGTCCTCCTATGGGGCCCCATATAGTCATAATGTCCTCCTATGTGGCCCCACTTAGTAATAATGTCCTCCTATGTGGCCCCATATAGTCATAATGTCCTCCTATGTGGCCCTATATAGTCATAATGTCCTCCTATGTGGCCCCATATAGTCATAATGTCCTCCTATGTAGCCCCACTTGGCAATAATGTCCTCCTATGTGGCCCCACTTAGTAATAATGTCCTCCTATGGGGCCCCATATAGTCATAATGTCCTCCTATGTGGCCCCACTTAGTAATAATGTCCTCCTATGTGGCCCTACTTAGTAATAATGTCCTCCTATGTGGCCCCATATAGTCATAATGTCCTCCTATGTGGCCCCACTTAGTAATAATGTCCTCCTATGTGGCCCTATATAGTCATAATGTCCTCCTATGTGGCCCCACTTAGTAATAATGTCCTCCTATGTGGCCCCACTTAGTAATAATGTCCTCCTATGTAGCCCCACTTAGTAATAATGTCCTCCTATGTGGCCCTACTTAGTAATAATGTCCTCCTATGTGGCCCCATATAGTCATAATGTCCTCCTATGTGGCCCCACTTAGTAATAATGTCCTCCTATGTGGCCCCATATAGTCATAATGTCCTCCTATGTGGCCCCACTTAGTAATAATGCCCTTCTATGTGGCCCCACTTAGTAATAATGTCCTCCTATGTGGCCCCATATAGTCATAATGTCCTCCTATGTGGCCCTATATAGTCATAATGTCCTCCTATGTAACCCCATATAGTAATAATGTCCTCCTATGTGGCCCCACTTAGTAATAATGTCCTCCTATGTGGCCCCACTTAGTAATAATGTCCTCCTATGTGGCCCCACTTAGTAATAATGTCCTCCTATGTGGCCCCACTTAGTAATAATGTCCTCCTATGTGGCCCCATATAGTCATAATGTCCTCCTATGTGGCCCCACTTAGTAATAATGTCCTCCTATGTGGCCCCACTTAGTAATAATGTCCTCCTATGTGGCCCCACTTAGTAATAATGTCCTCCTATGTGGCCCCACTTAGTAATAATGTCCTCCTATGTGGCCCCATATAGTCATAATGTCCTCCTATGTGGCCCCACTTAGCAATAATGTCCTCCTACGTGGCCCCACTTAGTAATAATGTCCTCCTATGTAGCCCCACTTAGTAATAATGTCCTCCTATGGGGCCCCATATAGTCATAATGTCCTCCTATGTGGCCCCACTTAGCAATAATGTCCTCCTATGTGGCCCTATATAGTCATAATGTCCTCCTATGTGGCCCCACTTAGTAATAATGTCCTCCTATGTGGCCCCACTTAGTAATAATGTCCTCCTATGTGGCCCCATATAGTCATAATGTCCTCCTATGTGGCCCCACTTAGTAATAATGTCCTCCTATGTGGCCCTACTTAGTAATAATGTCCTCCTATGGGGCCCCATATAGTCATAATGTCCTCCTATGTAGCCCCACTTAGTAATAATGTCCTCCTATGTGGCCCTACTTAGTAATAATGTCCTCCTATGTGGCCCTACTTAGTAATAATGTCCTCCTATGTGGCCCCACTTAGTAATAATGTCCTCCTATGTGGCCCCACTTAGTAATAATGTCCTCCTATGTGGCCCCACTTGGCAATAAGTGGACGTGTCATGCACCCAGGCTTCAGAAGAAGGAGGACAAAGATGGCTGAAAGAGGAGGCACCGGTACCGGAGAACGGAGACATCCAGCCGACCAGTCTGCACCGCACCGCCCCTTAGGTGAGTATTATAAAGTGATTTTTACATTCTCCACAGCGGCCTGGGCTCTTATTTACAGCATGTTAGGATGCTGTATATACTGTAAGAGCCCACTGGTGGTGGCCGCAGCTTATAGGCCCCAAATCTGGTGACAGGTTCCCTTTAATGCTGACAGATGGTGAAGAGATGCAATAAATGCATTGTCATATAGTGGAGAATAAAGCTCAAATGTTCCAATGTATCAAGAAAATAAAGCAGAAAGGTTTATTCACTGCAAAAGTTAAATATCTGGAAGCCCCAAGAGACAGAGGGAAGGGGAATGTACAGAGTGGAAGAGCCGGGAAAGGAAGAGATGGAGATGTGCGGAAGCAGAAAATGAGATGTAAAAAGGGAATGAGACAGGAACTGCGTGTTACTTTAATTTGAAAGAGAAGACATGAAAGAGAATCATAGGCCAGCGCCCGGACTCGGGGGACTTCACAGTGCTGCATATTAACATATAAAAGTGCTGCACACTGGGAATAAGAAGCGGTGAGAACGACACGAGCAAGTCAGGGATGGCGCGGTGCAATGCAAAGATCTCTGACAGCGATGAAATCCTCTACAATAAACAGACAAAAGTGCAGCTCACATATAAATACATATTTACCAAGAGTTTCCTCTTCATCCTTCCCAGTAGGCATGTTATATAGGCACAAAGACGGTGCCCGTTGAGCTGAATAAACGCTGCGCACCTGCCTCTTTACTAGTGCATAAAATACACTGCATTATTGTAAGGTTGTTTATATGTCTGGAACCTTTAAAAGTGTATTTGTCATTTTGGGTGACTTTTCAGTTGTCTCTGAGCTAGTGGGTATAGACTAGCTGCTATGATGTCTCTCATGCACAGCACCAAGTGTATTTGTCATTTTGGGTGACTTTTCTATTATATGACGTGTGTCATCATTTTTCACCAGTTTTACCCTCTGCAGGCTTTATCTCTAATTTTCAGTTGTCTCTGAGCTAGTGGGTATAGACTAGCTGCTATGATGTCTCTCATACACAGCACACAGTGTATTTGTCATTTTGGGTGACTTTTCTATTATATGACTTGTATCCTTCATTTTTCACCAGTTTTACCTTCTGCAGGCTTTATCTCTAATTTTCAGTTGTCTCTGAGCTAGTGGGTATAAACTAGCTGCTATGATGTCTCTCATACACAGTACACAGTGTATTTGTCATTAAGCATGACTTTTCAGAATAAGCTGCACACTATGTCAATCCATTATATGACTTGTATCCTTCATTTTTCACCAGTTTTTTTTCCTTTGCAGGCTTTATCTCTAATTTTCAGTTGTCTCTGAGCTGGTGGATGTAGACTAGCTGCTATGATGTCTCTCATCCGCAGCACACAGTGTATTTGTCATTTAAAATGACTTTTCAGTATAACCTACACACTATTGTATCCATTATATGACTTGAATCCTTTCTTTTTCACCAATGTTTCCCTCTGCAAGGTCAATGCTATTTTTAAGCTGTCTCTAAGCTAGTGGGTATAGACTAGCTGCTATGATGTCTCCCATACACAGCACACAGTGTATTTGTCATTAAGCATGACTTTTCAGAATAAGCTGCACACTATGTCTATCCATTATATGACTTGTATCCTTCATTTTTCACCAGTTTTTGTTTCCTTTGCAGGCTTTATTTCTAATTTTCAGTTGTCTCTGAGCTGGTGGGTGTAGAATAGCAGCTATGATGTCTCTCATACACAGCACAGAGTGTATTTGTCATTTTGGGTGACTTTTAAGAATAAGCTACACTCTATTTCTATATATTATATGACTTGTATCCTTGATGTATCACCAATATTTCTCTCTGCAGGGTCTAATGCTATTTTTCAGTTGTCTCTGAGCTAGTGGGTGTAGACTAGCTGCTATCATGTCTCCCATACATAGCACACAGTGTATTTGTCATTAAGCATGACTTTTCAGAATAAGCTGCACACTATGTCTATGCATTATATGACTTGTATCCTTCATTTTTCACCAGTTTTTTTTCCTTTGCAGGCTTTATCTCTAATTTTCAGTTGTCTCTGAGCTGGTGGGTGGAGACTAGCTGCTATGATGTCTCTCATCCACAGCACACAGTGTATTTGTCATTTGGGTGACTATTCAGACTAAGCTCCACACTATTTCTGTCCATTATATGACTTGTATCCTTGATTTTTCAACAGTTTTTCCCTCTGAAGGGTCTAATGCTTTTTTTCAGTTGTCTCTGACCTAGTGGGTGTAGACTAACAGCTATGATGTCTCTCATACACAGCACACAGTGTATTTGTCATTTTGGGTGACTTTTCAGAATAAGTTACACACTATTTCTATCTATTATATAACTTGTATCCTTGATTTTTCACCAATTATTTCCCTTTGCAGGGTCAAATGCTATTTTTAAGTTCTCTCTGAGCTACTGGGTGTAGACTAGCTGCTATGATGTCTCTTATACACAGCACACAGTGTATTTGTCATTTGGGTGACTATTCAGAGTAAGCTCCACACTATTTCTGTCCATTATATGACTTGTATCCTTGACTTTTCACCAGTCCCTCTGAAGGGTCTATGTCTATTTTTCAATTGTCTCTGAGCTGGTGGGTGGAGACTAACTGCTATGATGTCTCCCATACACAGCACACACAGAGACATGAGGGATTTAAGCTCTTCTGTCTCTATATAACACATGCTTAATAGTAACTGTGTAATGGAGAACATTATACATCAGTACTGAGCAGTGTAGCTGTGAGGTTAAAGGGCAGCACGGTGGCTCAGTGGTTAGCACTGCAGTCTTGTGGTGGCTCAGTGGTTAGCACTGCAGTCTTGCAGCGCTGGGGTCCTGGGTTCAAATCCCACCAAGGGCAACATCTGCAAGGAGTTTGTATGTTCTCCCGGTGTTTGCGTGGGTTTCTTCCGGGTTCTCCGGTTTCCTCCCACACTCCAAAGACATACAGATAGGGACTTTAGATTGTGAGCCCCAATGGGGACAGTGTTCCTGATGTATATAAAGCGCTGCAGAATATGTTAGCGCTATGTAAAAATAGTAAAGATAATAAAGAACCTGGTACCTGAATTGTGCTGTCCAAATCTAGGGAAGCAGGAATCAGAGTCTGGCTGCATTATTGTCTCAGCTGAAGAGTCTAAATTAGTTTCTGTCACTGCTCCTTGATCACTTTGATTGACAGGTCTCTTGTTATGTGCACACTTAGGGAAAAATCTGTTTGTCTAGAGGATCAAGCTGGGAACCAACCTCGGACTAGTCATCTGAGACATCTGAGAGGGAAGCGGGGTCACCTCCTATCCCTCACCTGATGCTGATCCCATAAGTGGATCTTTCTCATGCACCATCATGTTCCTGGGTTTTCCATGGTCCTGGACACACCCTGATTAGTGAAGGCCACTGAGACACAAGTCTCACCACTGCAATAAGACAACACAAGGTAGGCAAGACAAACTTGTGGGAAAAGACACAAGAAATAACACTCCAGAAGGAACTTCTTAGCTGCAACTGAAGCGACACCTCAGCTTTATCAAGAGACTGGCACCTTTAAACTGGACAGCATAGGTATGAGCTATAGCCGGCATAGGGAGGAGTGAGGAGTGGAAATTTATAGCAGAAAGGAGTGGCTGCAGCTGAGGTTACAATTTACTGTTTGATCACTGCAGGGTAGAAATGAACCTTAACCCCTTCAGTACTGAGAATTAAATACACTCCAAAGCAGATCTGCAATGTACAATGCACTGTGTCCTTCTGATCCCAGAACCACCAAAGATCATATTAGGCTGTGACACACTCGTGACATAATGACAGTAAACTGATAATCAGAGGAGGGGGCATGATTGGACCTGGTCTCACAAGGGCAGTGATAATCTCCTGCTGATAAAACACTCATTGTATGGAAACAGTAATACACAGCTTAATAAGTGACACATCACTGAAATCAGTGTCTCAGCCTCAAGCTAACACTGTCATCAAATTTCATAAAAAATCCTGCTGACAGACTACCTTTAAGACAACAGCAGTGTGGAAACTGTTTTATTACTCCCATTGTAGTTTCCTGAATGCAAAAAAAACACGTGGATTCAATAAAAATAAGCTCAAACCCAAAAGAAATCATCTAGAGCTTAAACCCTCCAAGTCCAAACCCAATCCTTGCACATATAGATAGGCAGATAATCAGTATGAAGCTTCAATCCCTTGTATATTGATTGAACATTTTGGTATTTCCACATTTCCAACCATCGAAGAGGTTTTTATTCCCATCTACAAGTTTTCTCACGTGCTTCACCTGTGATCTGGAGTGCACTACCACGCACAAACATTTTTTGCGCTATTCATAAATGTTAAGCATCTGTATCACTTTCTCATTCCCTCTTAAATGTAAATGTTATGGTAGAGTTATTTATTTTATTCGTGTTTTGTAACTTTTTAATCAAAAATAGTCAAAAACGGACTTTATATTCCATATTTCCTGATATTGTAAAACACTTGCAATGTTGGTAACAAAAGCTTCAAAAGAGTTATGTAACAAAAAGACAAGGTTTATCCTACAGGATAAAGGGCCTTGCCCGAGCAAAGTGTATAAAGCTTGTGCTTTGTGTTGATGATTCATCACAATGTAGAAATATTCCATTATTTAGCTGGGGCTGTAATACAGAACAGGCTGTTACTGTAACGAATCGCCCCATAATGAGCTGCTTTACTGCTACGAAGGCTAGAGCTGCTCACAATGAAAACATATTAAAAATATATGCAAACACAATATTGCAAAGAGCCATCACCATCTAAATAAGACCTGACTCATTGGTTTTTATGCTATGTAATATCATCTATACTTAATATAGACCTTGCTGTTTCGGACCTCTGTATATTAGTAAGAGAAGAGAACCAATCTAAACAATGTTACATTTTACATTGGTTGCCATTTATTGGTTGAAGTACCAAATTATTCCTGCAGGGGGCACTGTAAAAAAAAATGTCACTTTTTGCAGCTAATCTGAGATCTAATTGCTAATGATTCAGCTGTCTGATTAACATTGATCAGATGTCATCCTCAACAAGGGGAGCAAGGCTATATTACACAAAGACTTGTCCTACCTTGACAGCCAAGCCCTGATCATGGCAGCTTAAACTGTTGTGAATGTCAGTTATGCTCTTGCTGCTGTGAGGCTCCCTCTTGTGGCCAGGAATGGTTTGGACAGAGACCAGGTGTGTTGAGCAATGGGCATTTCCATTGCTAACTCTCTGCCTATTTAAACCGTGGTCTGCTGGCAGGCTGAGCCGGTTGTCATTTGTTCTTTAGTTTACCAGCCTTCTCATCTTGCTCCAGACCACATCTACCCCAGATAGTGCTTGGTTCTTTCTTATGTTGGTTTGTTCTTTTTGTTCTTATCTGGGTTTGTCTTTTACTGTTATTGTCAGTTCATTTGCATGCAGGAATCTTCCCTCTCAGTTGCTTAGCTGGGAAGCTCCCTGCAGCTATGTTTGTAGTATTGCTCCTATAAGTCCATGTGTTTGTTGCTTCTTGAAATTGTAATTGTTCTTGCTTTCTGTTCATTGGGATGACAAGAGCGCCTGATATAGGACGGAGTGCAGATCGTGCGATCTGAGGACTTTTTGTACTATCAGGTATTGGGTTTTTGTAGGGTTTTTCTTTGGCCACCATCAGCCCCTTTCCTATCCTTTCCTATTTAGTCAGTGGGGCCTCACCTTTGCTGATCCTATCCTCCATCTGTGTATTGTATTTTCCTATATCACCGTAGTCTTTGAATGTGTGGGGCTTGCTATACATTTGTGGTCTATTTCTGAGGCAGAGAGTTATTCATCCTTCCTTCCTTTAGGATAGCTAGTTCTCCGGCTGGGTCCGCGGTGCACAGGATGTTAGTTCACCCCTCAGCTACTTCTAATGTTGATGGTTAGTAAGGGGATGGTGGCCAGATTAGTTGCCAATGCTCTTGTCACCTTTTTTGCCAATGATCTATTGTGATCTTCCATGGTTCCGGATCATAACAGGGTTCCCTTTGTTACTGTCACGGGTGTGTCATGTGTGACAGACAGTCATGTGGTTTCTGGTCATAGAAGGTTACCTCTTCCCTTCCTCCCCCTCCTCCATAAAGTTTTTAATACAAATTCAACATATTAACAATATATTTCCCCTAAAAATTTATTGGCCGTGAATTATTTCACCGTACATTGTTATATTACAAAGCCAACTCTGAAAAGATATCTGTAATACTCTGATGTCTAGTAGGACTCTATCCAACTCTTTTAAAGCTCTTTAATACAAACACAACCATAGTAATGATAAAGTGATCTTACCATAAAAATGGGCACTAACCAGTAGTAACCAACACAATCATTCATTTAATGTTTTGTTAAATAAAATTGAAAAAAGGTCTAAAAATTATCCGTCTTAGTCATTTAGCATCAGGCAGATCATTTTGTGCAGAATACTGTCTCAAACTGATGGTGTCACTGTCAGAGGTAACATCAACCTGCTGTCACTCAGATGAGTGATATCTCATGTATTCTATAATGCCCTCCTCTTCCTCTCCAATAATACATTTGCCAGTGGGGGCCAATTGTGACCTGTTTTTGGTTGTACTTCTGGGGGAAATGGTGATGCTACTGCTAGTTGCAGCCACATTTTAAGCAATGGTATGCTTTCTTTTTTTTAAGTTTGTCTTGTACACTACCCTGTTTATTCTCATTGTTACTTTTTCTTGTCTGTTACTGTATTTTTGCATGTTTGTTTTTATATTGATTCTAATAAAGTGTAATATATATATATACTAGCTGTACTATCAGGGTTAACAACTGCTGTTAACAAAACAGAATGTATTAACAAAAATGTATTCTGCTCACAAAAAAACAAATAGATATAAATGTAATTATAATGCCTGTCTCCCATTCTGTCTGTCTGTCTCTTTCCCTGTCTGTCTCTGTCTCTTTCTCCGTCTGTCTCAAACTCTTTCCCTGTCTGTCTATATCTCTTTCCCTGTCTGTCTATCTATCTTTGTCACTTTCCCTATCTGTCTCTTTCCCTCTCTTTCCCTGTCTGTCTCTTTCCCTCTGTCTCTTTCCCTGTGTCTGTCTCTTTGTCTGTCTCTTTACCTATCTTTGTCTGTCTCTTACCCTGTCTGTCTCTTTCCCTCTCTTTCCCTGTGTCTGTCTCTGTCTCTTTGTCTGTGTCTGTCTCTTTCCCTGTCAGTCTGTCTCTTTGTCTGTGTCTGTCTCTTTGTGTCTGTCTCTTACCCTGTCTGTGTCTGCCTCTTTCCCTATCTGCATCTGTCTCTTTCCCTGGCTGTATTGTGACATGCCAACATTCCATATAAGGGCATGGCTGCACATTCTTCTGAAGTTCTGGATGCACTGTGGCTCCCAGCTCCACTCGCTTTAATGGAGGAAGGTTTTTTGGTGAATAACTGTAAAGCGCGGGGTTAAAATTTCCCCTTAAAACATAAGATGCTTTCGGGGTCCAGAAGTGTGAGTGTGCAAAATTTTGTGGCTGTAGCTGCAACGGTGCAGATGCCAACCCCGGACACACACACACACACACATTCAGCTTTATATATATATATATATATATATACATATATATATATATATATATACTGTTTACAGTATATATTGCTTTTTGGTCACTATTTCTCTTTCTTGGTGAATTTGCCCACACCTTGTAAGGCAGGGGTCAGAAACCTATGACTCGCGAGCCAGATGTGGCTCTTTTGATGGCCGCATCTGGCTTGCAGACAAAACGTCCAGATTATAAAATGCACTTTTTTCCCCTAAAACTGCTAGAAAAAAGGGTGTGTGTTTTACAAACCGCATATGGTTTACTGGGGCGACAGTGGGGGTGCAGGGTCGGTGATACTGTGGGCTCGTGGGGTGTAGCGGCAGCGGGGGCCATTGATCTGCCGACTGCTTTGAATCAATCACAGTTGACGAGATCGACTTCAAGAAAATGGTCACGAGGGCAACGCATCTGCAGATAGGATTCCTCAGCCACTTTCTTGAAGTCCATCGCGTCGATCTGCGTACACGCGCCGCAGCCATTTTCTTGAAGTTGATCTCGTCAACTGTGGGAGATTCAAAGCAGTATGCCGGCAGATCAACGGCGCCCACTGCCATGACTGGTGGGGACCAGTATTGCCGACCATCTGCATACTGACCCTCCTGAGTTGTTACAACCCCTTCTCCGTGCCCGCAGCATTGTCTACCCTGCCTCCTAGGATCTTCTGAGCCGCTCCATCACCGCCGCTCCCCCCATTGAGTATGGCTCTCACGGAATAATATTTTAAGATATGTGGATCTCTTACCCAAAAAGGTTCCAGATCCCTGTTGTAAGGGGATTAACAGATTTTATAAAACAATAGACTCGGATGTTTCTTATGTTTTGTCCGAATTTTACACCCTACAATTCACAACGTAATGGAAGAAGTCTAGTCTGCACCATCATTTTTGTAAGAGTGCAGGGTGCTATGCGAGTGAATGGCATCGTACCATGCGGCAAATTCATATATTATGGGCTGCTTTATTGCTTTTGCTTTGCGGATTCATTTCAATAATGAAATGCTGTGTTATTGCAGTTAGGAGACGTCCGCGGTGCAATCCGGAGCCATGGCGGTGCGGAGAGGCTCCTTCAATGCATCCCAACTCTTCATATTCCTGCTCCTGCCAGGATAATGACCATTTAGTGTTTTCCAGCTCCAGACAGACAGGAATAGACAGAGGAATTAATGTCAGACAGGACATTGAAGGGATCTGATTAGTTACAGCTTCACACAGCGTGCTCCCCCCTGCACCTCCCCCGTATTCTGCCATTACCAGGTCTCGGTGGGAATATTTAACTTCAGGGGTTATTAGATCAGATGTACAATAAAGTAAACACACAGAGCTGTATCTGCCTCCTGTGGATGACTGCAGCCCAGGGCTCGAAGCCTCGGCTCATCTTCATTATGGAGCCCTGTGTCCTCCCTCCTCTTCCAATGTAGTCTCTTATCTACACACCTGTCTTTTCTCACTATCTTCTTACAGTCCCGGTAACTCGTTGTGACGCTCCCTTATCCCATGCACCTGCTCAGCCCTTGTTGTACGATGCCCATCTTCTTGCATGAAGTCTTGGCGTCCATCATCTGCTTCGGTAAGTGGCTTCACCTGGACGTTGGCTAATTTCCATTCATAAATGGGCACGAGTAAAGAGACGTACAAATGGCTCGGTAAATGAGCATAGATTTAATAATGAGGATGGTAGGCAAAAATACAAAATCTGGAATTAGAGAAGGATTATATCGTCTATGGATAAAGATTAATAAAAGATAGATAATTGGATAAGAATCATAAATTGTGACAACATTTTAGGAAGACATCATTTTGGGGAGAAATGGCTTTAACGTAAGAGAAGTGCTATTATGATATATTTTCACTACATATTTTTCCAAGCCACATCGATATAATGTTGAGAAACCAGGCTTCTCTCAAATACCATGTGTTGCCAGTAGTGCCTGTGAGGGGCGCTATTGTGGTTTGCTCATCCCCTTCTCGTGATCCCATAGGCTCTGTAACTCTCGATGTCCGGTGATGTCAAGTCAATTTCCAGTTGACCTGACATCAACGCGGCCGGCCCCAGTCTCCGTGAGTGACTGGGCTGTTGGCGGTGTTTCACCGCTCGTCACAGCCCAGTATCACTCCTGCTGTGAAGGAGAGAACAAGGAGATGCTGGGCTGTGACGCCAGGCTGTAATGAGCAGTCCAGTCACTCAGGAAGACTGGGGCCGGCCATGGCGATTTCAGCTCAACTGGAAGTTGACGTGACATCACCGGACATCAAGGGTCACGGAGCCAGGAGAGTCATGAGAAGGGAATGAGCGGATCACAATAGCAACACAAGGTATTTGAGAGAAGCCTTCTTTCTCAATATTATATCGATTAGGCTTAAAAAAATAAGTAGTGAACCACCCCTTTAAGGCATTAGAGCCTTGGCGGGTTTGGCCATCCTTTGGTGTTTGTGGGTGAAATAGTTTGCTAAGTAGACAGTGACACACATGAACAATCATCTTGCAATTAAGATATATTAAGTAATATATGGGCAAAACCCAAACAACAAAGTGCATATCATATGTTTTCAGTATATTCACTGCAAGTCCAGAGGAATCAAGAACGGTTATATACAGTGTCCAATGATAGGTAGCTAGCGTGGCTGCACACTAATCCACAATTATAGAAGCTTCTCATATTTGGAAGCTACTTATAACCATTCTGTCACGGCGACTCCAGTTGCTCAACCAGAGTTGGGCGTCAACTGTTTAGTGCTCTCTGGTCTTTGGTTTAGCAGGAGTTAATTCCTTCTGGCTGGGAAATTGCTGCTGGGGTCACAAGTTGCTGACAAGCCAATCACAGCTGCCTCCACCATATAAAAAATGATGAAACCTAGTCTCACATGCTGAAGATAGCTCTAGCTTTGCTCCAGCGATACCGGTCTTTGTGCGTGGTGATTCACTTGTTGGTGAACGGTTGTATGCTATTTGATGTGCTGTGGAAATATCCTTGGTGTTTGTTTATTTCCTCCCTGTTAGAGTTGAGCGCGGTTCGTGGTTCGTGGTTCTCCAGTTCGCGGCTCGAGTGATTTTGGGGCATGTTCTAGATCGAACTAGAACTCGAGCTTTTTGCAAAAGCTCGGTAGTTCTAGAAACGTTCGAGAACGGTTCTAGCAGCCAAAAAACAGCTAAATCATAGCTTGGTTTCTGCTGTAATAGTGTAAGTCACTCTGTGAATCAAACTATTATCACATTTCAGTGTATAGTGTGCGTGAACAGCGCCTTCAGATCACTGCTGTTTCTATAATGGCGATCGCCATTTTTTTTTTTTTTTTTTCTTGTCTTCCTTCCCTAAGTGCGCGCGTCTTGTGGGGCGGGCCAGCATGTCAGCCAATCCCAGACACACACACAGCTAAGTGGACTTTGAGCCAGAGAAGCAACGGCATGTGTGATAGGATCTGCATGTCACATGTCCCTGCATTATAAAACCGGACATTTTCTTCACGGACGCCATTATCTGCCTTCTGCGTCTTTGGTGTCAGACATCACTGTCGCAGCTCCGTCTTCCTGAGTCCTATAGCCGATACAGCTGTATGCGCTGCATACACAGCGTTAGACAGCTTAGGGAGAGCACTTTATAGCAGTCCTTTTAAGGGCTCCAACCGGCAGGGTCAGAGAGCCATAGGTGACAGGTCCTGCAAACAGCAACAGCGTCTGTGTAGCCCAGGTCAGGGATTTCCTACCTGCATTTCACCATTAGGAGGGAATAGAAAGGCAGGCTTCCATTCCTCTACCCAGAGCACCACAATCCTGCCACTGTACCCTCTTGTCCTCTGCACACTCCAACTGATAACTAAGCCATTATACTAGCAAACACTCAGTGTACCTAGTGGCATCCTATACGTGGCTATTGGACTTTGCTATAGTCCCACTAGTGCAAAGACATTTGCAGAGCACGTCTGCCTGCATTGCACACTCCAACTCATTATAACTAAGCCATTATACTAGCTAACACTCAGTGTACCTAGTGGCATCCTATACGTGGCTATTGGACTTTGCTATAGTCCCACTAGTGCAAAGACATTTGCAGAGCGCGTCTGCCTGCATTGCACACTACAACTCATTCTAAACAAGCCATTATACTAGCAAACACTCAGTGTACCTAGTGGCATCCTATACGTGGCTATTGGACTTTGCTATAGTCCCACTAGTGCAAAGACATTTGCAGAGCGCGTCTGCCTGCATTGCACACTACAACTCATTCTAACCAAGCCATTATACTAGCAAACACTCAGTGTACCTAGTGGCATCCTATACGTGGCTATTGGACTTTGCTATAGTCCCACTAGTGCAAAGACATTTGCAGAGCGCGTCTGCCTGCATTGCACACTCCAACTCATTCTAACCAAGCCATTATACTAGCAAACACTCAGTGTACCTAGTGGCATCCTATACGTGGCTATTGGACTTTGCTATAGTCCCACTAGTGCAAAGACATTTGCAGAGCGCGTCTGCCTGCATTGCACACTCCAACTCATTAAAACCAAGCCATTATACTAGCAAACACTCAGTGTACCTAGTGGCATCCTATACGTGGCTATTGGACTTTGCTATAGTCCCACTAGTGCAAAGACATTTGCATAGCGCGTCTGCCGGCATTGCACACTCAAACTCATTTTAACTAAGCCATTATACTAGCAAACACTCAGTGTACCTAGTGGCATCCTATACGTGGCTATTGGACTTTGCTATAGTCCCACTAGTGCAAAGACATTAGCAGAGCACATATGCCTGCATTGCACACTACAACTCATTCTAACCAAGCCATTATACTAGCAAACACTCAGTGTACCTAGTGGCATCCTATACGTGGCTATTGGACTTTGCTATAGTCCCACTAGTGCAAAGACATTTGCATAGCGCGTCTGCCTGCATTGCACACTCAAACTCATTTTAACTAAGCCATTATACTAGCAAACACTCAGTGTACCTAGTGGCATCCTATACGTGGCTATTGGACTTTGCTATAGTCCCACTAGTGCAAAGACATTAGCAGAGCACATCTGCCTGCATTGCACACTACAACTCATTCTAACCAAGCCATTATACTAGCAAACACTCAGTGTACCTAGTGGCATCCTATACGTGGCTATTGGACTTTGCTATAGTCCCACTAGTGCAAAGACATTTGCAGAGCGCGTCTGCCTGCATTGCACACTCCAACTCATTAAAACCAAGCCATTATACTAGCAAACACTCAGTGTACCTAGTGGCATCCTATACGTGGCTATTGGACTTTGCTATAGTCCCACTAGTGCAAAGACATTTGCATAGCGCGTCTGCCTGCATTGCACACTCAAACTCATTTTAACTAAGCCATTATACTAGCAAACACTCAGTGTACCTAGTGGCATCCTATACGTGGCTATTGGACTTTGCTATAGTCCCACTAGTGCAAAGATATTAGCAGAGCACATCTGCCTGCATTGCACACTCCAACTTTTTTAAACTCAGCCATTATACTAGCAAACACTCAGTGTACCTAGTTGTATCCTAAACGTGGCTATTTTACTTTTGTCTATTCACAGTATTGGAACGATATTTGCAGCACGTCTGCCTGCATTGCACACTCTAACTTTTTTAAACTCAGCCATTATACTAGCAAACACTCAGTGTACCTAGTTGTATCCTAAACGTGGCTATTGTACTTTTGTCAATTCACAGTATTGGAACGTTATTTGCAGCACGTCTGCCTGCATTGCACACTCTAACTTTTTTAAACTCAGCCATTATACTAGCAAACACTCAGTGTACCTAGTTGTATCCTAAACGTGGCTATTGTACTTTTGTCAATTCACAGTATTGGAACGTTATTTGCAGCACGTCTGCCTGCATTGCACACTCAAACTTTTTTAAACTCAGCCATTTATAGTAGCAAACACTCAGTGTACCTAGTTGTATCCTAAACGTGGCTATTGTACTTTTGTCAATTCACAGTATTGGAACGTTATTTGCAGCACGTCTGCCTGCATTGCACACTCTAACTTTTTTAAACTCAGCCATTTATAGTAGCAAACACTCAGTGTACCTAGTTGTATCCTAAACGTGGCTATTTTACTTTTGTCTATTCACAGTATTGGAACGATATTTGCAGCACGTCTGCCTGCATTGCACACTCTAACTTTTTTAAACTCAGCCATTATACTAGCAAACACTCAGTGTACCTAGTTGTATCCTAAACGTGGCTATTGTACTTTTGTCAATTCACAGTATTGGAACGTTATTTGCAGCACGTCTGCCTGCATTGCACACTCAAACTTTTTTAAACTCAGCCATTTATAGTAGCAAACACTCAGTGTACCTAGTTGTATCCTAAACGTGGCTATTTTACTTTTGTCTATTCACAGTATTGGAACGATATTTGCAGCACGTCTGCCTGCATTGCACACTCTAACTTTTTTAAACTCAGCCATTATACTAGCAAACACTCACTGTACCTAGTTGTATCCTAAACGTGGCTATTGTACTTTTGTCAATTCACAGTATTGGAACGTTATTTGCAGCACGTCTGCCTGCATTGCACACTCAAACTTTTTTAAACTCAGCCATTATACTAGCAAACACTCACTGTACCTAGTTGTATCCTAAACGTGGCTATTGTACTTTTGTCAATTCACAGTATTGGAACGTTATTTGCAGCACGTCTGCCTGCATTGCACACTCAAACTTTTTTAAACTCAGCCATTTATAGTAGCAAACACTCAGTGTACCTAGTTGTATCCTAAACGTGGCTATTGTACTTTTGTCTATTCACACTACTGCAAATCTATGTGCAGCACCTCTGCATGACAACCTCGTGCTCTGTTTTTAATAAGCTATAATGATAGCACAAAATACTGCCATTTTGTGGCATCATAGAACTGGCTGTTGTATTCCATTAGTGCCCCACTGGTGACAAGCTATTTCTAGCACCTCTACATCACACCCTCATGCACATTTAGCTACGCTAATGTTATAGCAAACTCATGGAATTCATTGCTGCATTTCATAATTCGGAGGGATAGAAAGTCAGGCTTCCTTTAGCTTTTCCTTCTGTTCATAGACAGCATCTCCAAGACAAATTTCCCCTCCACGTCTAAGTGTGGAGAGGCAGCTAGTGCGCATGCGTGTGCCGATGTACCCCAGCTGCAGCATAATTACAGTGTTTCGCCTAGTGAGTATGCTTAGCCTGACTGTGCCATTCCTGACGCTAAGTCTTCATTTCGGGATACAGCGCATGCTCCCACACTAAGTGTGAAAAGCCTCTTTGCACAGGTGCTTGCATTCTGTGCCGGGTCTAAGTCCTGTTTTGTGCCTAGACACCATGCTAAAGCTGATAGTCTTTTTTCAGAGACTGTATTTCATGCTACTGAGCATGCTCAGGCACTTCCTGCATCAGAGACTAGGTCCGGTAATGAACTCTTTGGCCCTGGCCCTGATGTGGGGGTCCCATATAGACCACAGGGCATCAGGTGTCCTCCCAAATGGCTTGCAGAGGCCCACACCTATGACTTGTCACCGCATTATTGATGGTCAGACGATGACTGGTGAGGTGTTTGGGTCATGGCAGCCATGAGGTCATCATTGAAGTTGCGTTTCCAAATAGGACGCTAGTTATGCCACTCATGACGTGTCACTCTGCTTTTGTCTCCAGGAGGTGCATTGTGGTTCACCCTGGTTTGGGGCGGACCCAGGTTATAAAAGGGGCTGGAGCCAACAAGGAGGTGCGCAGTCTTCTATTATGCTCCGAAAGAGCACACCTCCATGTGTTGAACCCATTGCGGCTTTAGGCCAGAGGTAGGCAGGGATAGGGTGGTGGATGCAGGCCACCACCACAGTTGGTAACGCAGAACGGTTAAGACCAGCTCCTGTCCTAACAGTCCTGCTTGTGCAGCCCAGTGGCATTAACAGGCCTGCTGCTGCTGATGCGCCTGCTGTCCACAGGTGTGGCCCCTACGCACACGGTCAGCGTACTCAATGGCCCCTGTGTTGTTAACAGGGAGTTCCTGGGCTGGGTGGGCATGTGGACCCTGTGACGCTAACAGGGCTCACAGTCTCCAGATCCGAATGGCGTCTAACTCGGTTCAGGCTACTATTAGTTTCATAGCCACACAGCTCTGTATCCTCCACCAAACCTTCAAGTTGCCAACCTCTCCTTTTCCAACTGGGAGCACGGTGGACACTGACTGCTGAAGGTGATATATACCTTTCTCTTTCTTTTCTTATTAATTTTTGTTATATAGCGGTCACAGATTATATACCACTTTATCCAAATCTGCCAGTCCCACTGTAACAGATGTTGTTTCTTCAGCAAATGTTACAGTTGTTTAACCACCAAATCCACGGACCCAAATTTTTTTCCCCTTTCCAACACACCTGTTCCCCTTTCCAACAGCATCTGTCCTTTTTCAACTCATTTTGGGATATGACCAAAAGTGCAACTGTGCAGGGACACCGTACTCAACGCCATCTCAGCACAGCAGCCATCCCTCGGTCCCTCCGATGTGGACAAGTAAAAGACCATTTCCTCCTATCCATGACAAAGTGTTGAGATTCACTCTGTGCAGCACTGGTGTTTAGTGGAAAAGTAGATCTAAGATTGCGTACCACATTCTGCAGATACTCCTGTATACGTGCGTCTATTTCTATGGCAGGAATTAGTTCGCCAAATTTTGTCTTGTACCGGGGATCTAACAGTGTGGCAACCCAGTATTCAGGATTACTTCAAATTCATACAATCCGAGGGTCATGTAGGTAGTGCAGCAAGAAGGCGCTCATGTGTCTTGTGCATCCAGGAGGACCAAGTCCTTGGTGTGTTGGTGGCAGAGAGGTGAGAATCGTGCATCCTTCCTCTGCCCTCTACCCACAACCTCGCACAACCGAAATGTGAGCAAGCTCTCACTCATCTGCTGAGTCTTCCATGCCCATCGCCAGTTCGTCCTCCATTTCTTCATGGGCTCCTGCACTTTCATCAACACTTTTTGCTGATACTATGCGCCCTTGTTAATCCCTCTCCCTCACCATGACTGCCGCATAGGTGCCGCTGACCATCTGGACCTCGTAGATCTTGTTATCCCTTCCGCATATGACTCCTCCTGTACTTCCTCCCCTTCCTCTTGTCCCAACACCTGACTCCGAATAATAATTACAGTGTGCTCCATCATGTAGATGACCAGAATTGTCACGCTGAGAATGACATTGCCAGTGCTAAACATCTTCGTCGACATTTCAAAACTGTGTAGCAGGGTGCATAGGTCCTTGATCTGACACCACTCCAGCAGCGTGATCTGCACCACCTCTGGATCAACTTATCCCAGGCTATATGTCTTACCGTATTTCAGCAGGGCTCTGCGGTGCTGCCACACACGCTGCAACATGTGCAGATTCCAATTCCTGCGTGTCGGAACATCGCATTTCCGGCGTTTAACTGCCAGACCCTAAGACTTCCGGAGTGATGAAAGTTGTTGAGCTGCTGTGTGCGCACGATGGAAGTGAGCACATAGCGAGCGTGCCCGCTGCACAAGGCCATGTAGGCCGTGATGGTGTTTTAAAAATTGCTGGAGAATTCGGATCAACACGTGAGCCATAAAAGGCACGTGTGTCACATTGCCCTGAGGATGGCCCGCAGCCAGGTTTGCATCATTGCCGCACACGGCTGTTAAGTCACCAACGGAGTCCGCTCCGTCAATTTGTACTCCGGTCGCCAGGTGACAACGTGTTCCTTTCATGAATAGTGCTGATGATGGGAGAGTAGTCGATGCCAGCGGCGCAGGTGGACGCAGGTTATGCTCACCCACTGGGCTGCATTACCTTGACAGATGCAGAATCTCTGGCTGAATGTAGCTGGTGGGTATCTCACAGATGAAATACCATCATTCAGCTACAACCAATGGGAAGACACCACACCCTTTTTTATGCCCATCCTGTCTGCAGACCACTGCCAGACATAGCTATGAACCTCTGGTTAATTTTACCCCCAGTTCAGTTTTATGATTTTGTGTGCTTGTTACCTGACTACTTTTCCTGCTTGCTGTTTATGTACCTTGTTGGCCGATACGCATTTCACCTCTGCTTGTTTTCTGATTAAGTCCTGGCCGTCCCATTCTGTTCCTGTTCCTCAATTAATGTTTTGACCCTGCCTGACTACTATTCTCTGTAATAGCGGTGTGACTCACATTTCCCATACATTTCAAAGTAAAACTTTGACCGCCTGATGGCATTGAGCTCTGCTGCCAGCATAGTAAGGAGGTGTGTGGTAGTCCTTGTGCGCAGTTGCAAGGAAGGGTGGCCTGACCACACAGGGTTTGCGCAAAGGTAGAGGACCCACACGAGGTTGAAGAGGCAGAAGCAGTGTATTAACTTCTACATACAGAACAAGGATTGAAACAACTCGTGGGGACGGCAAGACTTGTACAGCAGACCCTTCTCCATCTCTCACCATAGTTTGCCAGTGCCCAGTCAGTGACATGTAATGACCCTGTCTATGCTTACTGGTCCAAGTATCTGTGTTGAAATGCACCCTGTCGCACACAGATTTTCTCAAGGAAGTGGTGATGTTGTGTGCGACATGCCGGTGTAGCGCGGGCATGCTTTTCTTGGAGAAGCAGTGGTGATTGGGCATCTGGTACTGGGGCACAGCGACAGACATAAGGTCTGTAAAATCCTGTGTGTCCACTACGCGTAAAGGCAGCATTTCGGTAGCCAACAGCTTACAGAGGGATAGAGTCAACCACTTAGCTTTGTCATGGGTCGCAGTAAGTGGCCTTTTATTTGACCACATCTGAGGGACAGAGATCTGGCTGCTGTCTGTAGACGGTGTTGAGTAGGGTGGCCCTGGAAAAATGCAGGTTTGTGAGAAAAGTGCAGGCGGAGACATGATGTTGGCTTCATCTTGCCTTCAGATCTGTTCATCTTGTATCATTTTTAAAAAACACAGCAAGCAAGGGTTACTCCAAGCGGAGTCTCCCTTTTTTTCCAAAAATTGGGCCCCACACAGACACCTTATCAGTGGCAGCACTTGTGCCCTAGTTGCAAACAGGATGTTTTGATTTGCATCAAGCACATTCCAAATCCACAAGCATTTACTCTCCCCAGGATGACACAGGGGTAGTAAATTCCTTCTGGATCCATGACTTGTTCATTTTGATGAACGTCAGTCTGTCCACATTGTCACTGGACAGACGCGTGCGCTTATCTGTCAGCACACACCCAGCAGCACTGAAGACACGTTCAGAGACAACGCTGGCAGCTGGACACGACAAAATCTTCGAGGCGTAACTGGAGAGCTCTTGACATTTTTCTAGATTTGAAGCACAAAAGGAGCAAGGCTCCATTTGCAAAGTCATTGCATCGATGTTCATTTGGAGATACTCCTGTATCATCCTCTCCATCCGTTGACTATGTGTCAGACTTGTTGTCTCTGGTGGCCTTGCAAAGGAGGGTCTAAAAAAATTATGAAAAGATTCCATAAAATTGCTGTTACCAGCACCAGATACGGTCCTACTGGTACGGGTAGACTGTTGAAGATGACGAGGCCGTCCCATGTTTGTCAAGTTACAACTGGGAGAATCACTCCCTTCACCTGCACGGTTGTTTGGTGGAAAAGCCGAGCTAAGATCGAGTAACAGCTTCTGCTGATACTCCTGCATACGTGCGTCCCTTTCTATGGGTGGAATTATGTCACAAAATTTGGACTTGTCCCGGGGATCTAATAGTGTGGCAAGCCAGTAGTCATCATCACTTCTAATTTTGACAATACGAGGGTCATGTTGGAGGTAGTGCAACAAGAAGGCACTCATGTGTCTTGCGCAGCCATGCGCACCAAGTCCACGCTGTGTTTGTGGCATAGAGGTGCTAACCGTTCTTTCTTCCTCTGTCATCTCCCCCCAACCTCTTTCAACTGAAATTTGACCAAGGTCCCCCTCATCTGCTGAGTCTTCCATGTCCATGGACAGTTCGTCCTCCATATCTTCATGTCCTCCTGCACCTTCCTCAACATCTCACCTGCTACCATGCGCCCTTGTTGATCCCTGTCCCCCATGGTCCCATGCCTGCCGCGTTGGTGATGATGAACGTCTGGACCTTGGTGATGTTGTTGTGTCTTGCGCATATGAATCCTCCTGTAGTTCCTCCCCTTCCTGTTGTCCCACCCCCTGACTACGAATAGTGTTTAGCGTGTGCTCCAGCATGTAAATGACTGTAATCGTCATGCTGATAATGGCATTGTCAGCGCTAAACATATTCGTCGCCATGTCGAAACTGTGCAGAAGGGTGCATAGGTCCTTGATCTGAGATCACTCCATCAGGGTGATCTGCCCCACTTCTGCATCTCGTTGGCCCAGGCTATACATCATGACGTATTGCACCAGGGCTCGCCGGTGCTGCCACAGTCGCTGTAACATGTGGAGAGTTGAATTCCAGCGTGTCGCCACATCGCATTTCAGGCGATGAACCGGCAGGCCGAAAGACTTCTGGAGCGATGCAAGTCGCTCAGGTGCGGCGGTTGAACGGCGGAAGTGAGCACTGCAGACAGTTTCCGTGCCCTGGTCAGAAGGCCATCTAGGCCGGGATAGTGTGTTAAAAATTGCTGGACAACAAGGTTAAACACGTGAGCCATACAAGGCACGTGTGTCACCTTGCCCAGGCGAAGGGCCGCACCCAGGTTTGCAGCATTGTCGCACACGGCCTTACCAGGCTGCAGGTTGAGTGGAGACAACCATTTATCAAAATCAGTCTCCAGAGCTGCCCACAACTCAGTCGCTGTGTGACTCCTATTTCAAAGACATGTCAAGCTAAAGACCGCCTGATGCCGTTGCGCTCTGCTACCAGCATAGTAATGAGGGGTGCGTGATTCCTTCTGCGCAGTGAGAACGCTGGTGGCCTGACCAGGCAGGCTTGGGGCGGAGGTGGAGGACCCAGATGAGGTGGAGGATGCAGAAGCAGTGGCGGAACTTGGACAGACAGAGGATTGACACACAAGTCGTGGGGACGGCAAGACTTGTGCAGCAGACCCTTCACCATCTATCACCATAGTTACCCAGTGGCCAGTCAGCGACATGTAACGTCCCTGTCCATGCTTACTGGTCCAAGTATCGGTGGTGAAATGCACCCGTTCACACACAGAGTTTCTCAAGGAAGCGGTGATGTTGTGTGCGACATGCTGGTGTAGCGCGGGCACACCTTTCTTAGAGAAGTAGTGGCGACTAGGCATCTGGTACTGGGGCACAGCGACAGACATAAGGTCTCTAAAATCCTGTGTGTCCACTAGGCGGAAAGGCAGCATTTCTGTAGTCAACAGCTTACAGAGGGATAGAGTCAACCTCTTCGCTTTGTCATGGGTCGCAGGAAGTGGCCTTTTATTTGACCACATCTGAGGGACAGAGATCTGGCTGCTGTGTGTAGACGGTGTTGAGTCGGGTGTCCCTGGAAAAATGCAGCTTTGTGAGGAAAGTGCAGGCGGAGACATGATGTTGCCTTCATCCAAAGTTGGTGCTATCGATGTCTGAGAGAGCTGTACACACTCACTTGTTTCCCCTTCCAAACCAACTGACGACCTACCAAGCAAACTGCCTGTTGCGGTTACAGTGGTGGAAGTTGTGGGTGGAAAAACAGGTGTGACAGCTGTCCCCACAGTCCTAGAAGATGACGAGCGCGCGGATGCACTGGAAGGGGCAGGCGGTGGATGGTTCGCTCCGCTAGGCCGCATTGCAGCACGGTGAGCTTCCCATCGGGCCATATGATATTTATTCATGTGACGATTCATGGAAGAAGTTGTCAAACTGCTGAGGTTTTGACCTCTACTAAGAGAACCATGACAAATTTTACAGATCACATAATTTGGGCGATCTTTTTCTATGTCAAAAAAGGACCTGGCTAGGCAAGGCTTAGAGGCCATGCGACCTGTTGATCCACCCCGAATAATGCTCAGAGGCAGAGTGGTGGCTGAGGATGCAGTTGTAGACGTGCTACCAGTGCTCCGACTGTGTCCAGGAAGGCGCCAGGTTACTTCGACGTCGGTTGCATCCTCCTCCACCGCCTCTGTTGACCTCCTCGAGTGTCTGACTGTGGGTTGACAGTAGGTGTGATCTAGAACTTAATCATCAATTGTTGTGTTTGCACTCCCCTACCCCTCAGACCGAGTTTCTTCTTGCCCTGACCGAATATTTAAGTTGTCATCCCAATCGGGTATCTGCGTCTCATCTTCATCAGTATGTTCCTCATTGCCTATAACCACAGTTGTTGGAAAGGCAGCATTTTGGTAGCCAACAGTTTGCATATGATGAAAGTCAACCTCCAAGCCATTTCATGCCCTTCTAAAAGCATGTAAAACACAGCGAGGGGACTCCAACCACAGTCTCCCTCGTTGCCACTAACTGGGCCACACACACCCCACTTGACTGGCATCGGTTGACCCCCCCTTTTGACAAAGAAAAAGATGCTTTGCATGAAGCACTCTCAAAAATACGCGTGCCTTTCCCGTCCCCTGGCTGACCCAGGGGAAGAAAAGTCCTCTGAGAGCCATGACTTGTTCATCTTGGTTCTTTTAGAGACACAGCGAGGGGACTCCAACCACAGTCTCCCTCGTTGCCACTAACTGGGCCACACACACCCCACTTGACTGGCATCGGTTGAGCCCCCTTTTGAAAAAGAAAAAGATGCTTTGCATGAAGCACTCTCAAAAATACGCGTGCCTTTCCCGTCCCCTGGCTGACCCAGGGGAAGAAAAGTCCTCTGAGAGCCATGACTTGTTCATCTTGGTTCTTTTAGAGACACAGCGAGGGGACTCCAACCACAGTCTCCCTCGTTGCCACTAACTGGGCCACACACACCCCACTTGACTGGCATCGGTTGAGCACCCTTTTGAAAAAGAAAAAGATGCTTTGCATGAAGCACTCTCAAAAATACGCGTGCCTTTCCCGTCCCCTGGCTGACCCAGGGGAAGAAAAGTCCTCTGAGAGCCATGACTTGTTCATCTTGGTTCTTTTAGAGACACAGCGAGGGGACTCCAACCACAGTCTCCCTCGTTGCCACTAACTGGGCCACACACACCCCACTTGACTGGCATCGGTTGACCCCCCCTTTTGACAAAGAAAAAGATGCTTTGTATGAAGCACTCTCAAAAATACGCGTGCCTTTCCCGTCCCCTGGCTGACCCAGGGGAAGAAAAGTCCTCTGAGAGCCATGACTTGTTCATCTTGGTTCTTTTAGAGACACAGCGAGGGGACTCCAACCACAGTCTCCCTCGTTGCCACTAACTGGGCCACACACACCCCACTTGACTGGCATCGGTTGAGCCCCCTTTTGAAAAAGAAAAAGATGCTTTGCATGAAGCACTCTCAAAAATACGCGTGCCTTTCCCGTCCCCTGGCTGACCCAGGGGAAGAAAAGTCCTCTGAGAGCCATGACTTGTTCATCTTGGTTCTTTTAGAGACACAGCGAGGGGACTCCAACCACAGTCTCCCTCGTTGCCACTAACTGGGCCACACACACCCCACTTGACTGGCATCGGTTGAGCACCCTTTTGAAAAAGAAAAAGATGCTTTGCATGAAGCACTCTCAAAAATACGCGTGCCTTTCCCGTCCCCTGGCTGACCCAGGGGAAGAAAAGTCCTCTGAGAGCCATGACTTGTTCATCTTGGTTCTTTTAGAGACACAGCGAGGGGACTCCAACCACAGTCTCCCTCGTTGCCACTAACTGGGCCACACACACCCCACTTGACTGGCATCGGTTGACCCCCCCTTTTGACAAAGAAAAAGATGCTTTGCATGAAGCACTCTCAAAAATACGCGTGCCTTTCCCGTCCCCTGGCTGACCCAGGGGAAGAAAAGTCCTCTGAGAGCCATGACTTGTTCATCTTGGTTCTTTTAGAGACACAGCGAGGGGACTCCAACCACAGTCTCCCTCGTTGCCACTAACTGGGCCACACACACCCCACTTGACTGGCATCGGTTGAGCCCCCTTTTGAAAAAGAAAAAGATGCTTTGCATGAAGCACTCTCAAAAATACGCGTGCCTTTCCCGTCCCCTGGCTGACCCAGGGGAAGAAAAGTCCTCTGAGAGCCATGACTTGTTCATCTTGGTTCTTTTAGAGACACAGCGAGGGGACTCCAACCACAGTCTCCCTCGTTGCCACTAACTGGGCCACACACACCCCACTTGACTGGCATCGGTTGAGCCCCCCTTTTGACAAAGAAAAAGATGCTTTGCATGAAGCACTCTCAAAAATACGCGTGCCTTTCGCCTCCCCTGGCTGACCCAGGGGAAGAAAAGTCCTCTGAGAGCCAGGTCCACATTGTCAGTGGACAGACACGTGTGCTTATCTGCCAGCAGACCCCCAGCAGCACTGAAGACAGGTTCCGAGAGAACGCTGGCTGCAGGACACGACAAGATCCTCAAGGCGTACGTGGCGAGCTCAGGCAATTTATCCAGATTGGAAGCCTAAAATGAGCAGGGCTCAAGTTGCACAATAATGGAATCGATGTTTCTTTGCATATACTCATATATCTGTGTGTCTCCCTCTTTTTCCTTGTCCAGCTGTTTTGTTTTCACATGAGTATATGTCCTTGTCACTTTCCCATGTGTTTGTGTTATGTTGTGAGTTGTTTGTCACCTTTTGGACACCTTTCAGGGTGTTTTCTAGGTGTTTTACTGTGTTTGTGATTGCCTGCCATTGTTTCCTATGGGCTCGAGTTCGGTTCGTCGAACGTTCGACGAGCCGAACTCGAGCCAGACCCCCCGTTCGGCGAACCGCCTCGAGCCGAACCGGGACCGGTTCGCTCATCTCTACTCCCTGTACTTTATTTCTCTCTGAGCACGTATTGACTTTTCCCCTGTGTGTGCTTGCAGTGAGTTTGAGCTAGATATGATAATGGGCTCCATCCAAAAGAGGGTTCATGGGCTTTCAAGGTGTACAAAACAATTAAAGATTAATTACATCTCTTTTGTATAGCTGGATAGGGGTCTGGCTATCAGAATGGGCACAAAAATCACAATCACAATGGGACAGGATGCAAAAGCCACTGGAACTCCAAAGTGATCGTATTGTTCCGTACAGAAGAGTGGCAAAAACAGCAGCGCAAGAAGCAGCCCAACTCCTAGGACAGCAACACAACACCTGAGATTTGGTATCTCGATGGTTGGGAGGTTTACCACTGACCCCTCTGGAGGCATCAACATTTTTTAGCACCACTCTGTTTGGAACATGTTAAAAAAACAGCATCGGTACTATCCTGGATCCACCACTGGTGAAGACGTTGCTGTGTAAAATGTCGAGCCCCTCATCATTGCTGGACTGGGTCTTCTACCCCAACTAGGGAATAAAATGTGATATATAAGTGTTTGCTTTGCAAATATCCCACTAGTTAATATACATTTTGAGCAATGCATAAGTAAAGTTAGCGAGATGTCACATTATTTACTTGCTTTCCTATCTTTATTTTTTTATTATTTTTTCACTGCTTCCTTTCATTTTATTCCTCTACCATGAATGTAATAGTTTTTAATGGACTTCTTAAATAGCATGTTTTATTAGGCCGTATTAAACCATAAAGAGACGTTTTCTCGCCTTTTCAGATTCTCTTTTAGGTATACAAGATGCTTTCACTAAGATATATTATTATATCATATATTTACATTAACTCTGTTCCTACAGGTTGTGAAAACCGTCATCTGGAATCTTAGAATTTGAGGTTTTGAAAGATTTATTTATATAACAAGAGCACTGTAACCATTGTGGAAAGAGCCCCTGACTGCTCATTAGCTGCCCACCACCCTTTTTTTCTGGTATCAACTCCATTACATCCATCAACAGATATATCCATGGTGAAATCTCCCTCCCTGGGTGGATTCACTCTAAAAATCCACTTTTAGGGTCAGTTTTGGGCCCATACAACTCATATAACTGTCATCCGTCCAGGAGAGTTGAGAAAAATAATAATTCAATGTAAATTGAATTTGGTCATATATAGGCTACCGTATTTTTCAGATTATAAGACGCACTTTTCCTCCCAAAATTTGAAGGAAAATGAGGGGTGCATCTTATAATGCGAATATAGCTTACCGGGAGGTGGAGAACGAGACCTGTGCTGGCTGCGGGGCGCTGTGCTGGCTGTGATGGGGGCTGTGCTGGCTGCAGGCGCCGTGCTGGTTGTCTGGAGCAGGGTGGTGCAGCGGGTGTCCCAGATCATGATCACACACTAGTACCCTCAGCAATTTTAAACAAATCAAAAGTTTGCATTAGCCAGAAATCGCTCACATGACTTTGGGCTTCCCCATAATGTCTTCTAACTATCACATCACATGATATAGCTCAGCCAATCACAAGGGACTAAAATAGCCTGTATAAAAGCAAAAGTAGGGAATGCAGCAGCCGTTTTGTTGTGAATTTGGATAGTAAGAGGACGTTACAGCTTACAGTTTAGCAATAAAGATAGGTAGAGAAAGCCCTAAAACTCAGCATGGCGGTGAAAAACAGCTACTATCCATTTGTCCTCGGCCATATATGTGGAGGATAATTTGCTAGTGTTCAGCCTTCTGATTCCTTTCAGCCTCTTTGTGCAGATGCACACTTAGTTTGGATGAGCTTATATGTGTTTTTAATAGGTAAAAGAGAACAAGCCGCTGTCAGACAGCAGAATAAATGATTTACAGCAGCTGCAGTGATTTGAAGTCCATTGAAAAAGGAAATGTCATAGATTATTACCGTCTGCTGAAAGTTTTGCCTACTCCTCAAGTAACCAAAGAGTAGCCTAAAAAGTCTTTTTTTATGTAGAATCCATATTTTGTTTCATTTATACCTCAATTGGCATAATAAATAGTATAAAGCTGTGGAAAAAGAAGCGCAGATAGGGTATTACCCCAATAATATGAGGGGAAGGGGGGGAGTATTACTCACCAGATGAAGTTGTGCAAGTCACAACTTCTTTACTCGCATATAAAATGTGATTAAGGCTGCAGCCCCCCGAAGGCAGATAACAGAAAAACAGTAGAGAGGGGTAGTAATGCTGCGCCAAAAATCATTCATGAGAATCAGATTAACGTGTCTTTATTATTGGCATAGGTCTACGCGTTTCAGGAGCTCTGCTCCCTTCCTCAGGACCGACAAGCAAGAAAGAACAGATTTGATGTTTCTTTCTTGCTTGTCAGTCCTGAGGAAGGGAGCAGAGCTCCTGAAACGCGTAGACCTATGCCAATAATAAAGACACGTTAATCTGATTCTCATGAATGATTTTTGGCGCAGCATTACTACCCCTCTCTACTGTTTTTCTGTCAATTGGCATAATAGAAATTCAGTTATATTGAGTTGACTCTTCTCATCTTGTCCCAGTCTATAAAACAAAGCAGACAAGTGAATTACTGGAAACAACAGCTATTATGTGAAGTCTAGACTTACAGAGTATTAAAAATATATATATATATATTATTATTTAATATTTAATTATGTAATTATTATCTGATAATACAGATCCAATTATATCGAGTTGACTCTGCTCACCTTGTCCCAGTCTATACAAAAAAGCAGACAAGTCAGTTACAGGAAATGACAGCTATTATTTCAAGACTAGACTTAAAGAGTATTAAAAAATACATACTGTACATTTGTAATAAAATATTCTGTTTAAATAATATGGAATTATCTGATAATACAGATCCAATTATATCGAGTTGACTCTGCTCATGTTGTCCAGGTCTGTACAAAAAAGCAGACAAGTCAGTTACAGGAAACAATAGCTATTATTTCAATACTAGACTTACAGAGTATTAAAAAAAAAATTGTATTGGGATTTTTTTGAGGATTTTTTTTTCCCTACATGTTTTTAATTGTGTTTTAGCACATTAAAGCATTGAACTTGGACTACAGGTGAGTCTTTTTCCTTGCTTTTTGTATAAATTATTACCGTCTTCAGAGAGTTTTGCCTACTCCTCAAGCAACCAAATAGTAGCCTAAAAAAGTGTTTTTTGGTATGTAGAATCGATATTTTGTTTTATTTATAACTCAATTGGCATAATAGAAATTCAGTTATATTGAGTTGACTCTGGTCATCTTGTCCCAGTCGATACAACAAAGCAGACAAGGAAATTACTGGAAACGACAGCTATTATTTCAAGACTAGGCTTACAGAGTATTAAAAAAAATCATACATTTTTAATAAAATACTCTGAATATTATGTAATTATTTGATAATACAGATCCAATTATATTGAGTTGACTCTGCTTGCATTGTTCCAGTCTGTACAAAAAAGCAGACAAGTCATTCACAGGAAACAACAGATATTATTTCAAGTCTAGACTTACAGAGTATTAAAAAATACATACATTTGTAATAAAATACTCTGTTTAAATAATATGTAATTATCTGATAATACAGATCCAATTATATCGAGTTAACTCTTCTCGCGTTGTCCCAGTCTATACAACAAAGCAGACAAGTCAATTACAGGAAATGACAGCTATTATTTCAAGACTAGACTTGAAAAGTATTAAAAAACATACATTTTTAATAAAATACTCTGTTTAAATATTATGTAATTATTTGATAATACAGATCCAATTATATCGAGTTTACTCTGCTTGCATTGTCCCAGTCTGTACAAAAAAGCAGACAAGTCAGTTATAGGAAATTACATATTATTTCAAAACTTGACTTACAGAGTGTTAAAAAATACATAAATTTCTAATAAAATAATCTGTTTAAATATTATGTAATTATCTGATAATACAGATCCAATTATATCGAGTTGACTCTTCTCGCGTTGGTCCAGTCTATACAACAAAGCAGACAAGTCAATTACAGGAAACGACAGCTATTATTTCAAGACTAGACTTACAGAGTTTTAAAAAACCCATACATTTTTAATAAAATTCTCTGTTTAAATATTATGTAATTATTTGTATATCGATTTGACTCTGCTTGCATTGTTCCAGTCTGTACAAAAAAGTAGACAAGTCATTTACAGGAAACGACAGATGTTATTTCAAGTCTAGACTTACAGAGTATTAAAAAAAACCATACATTTGTAATAAAATACTTAGTTTAAATAATAAGTACCGAAATTATCTGATAATACAGATCAAATTATATTGTGTTGACTCTTCTCGCGTTGTCGCAGTCTATACAACAAAGCAGACAAGTCAGTTACAGGAAACGACAGGTATTATTTCAAGACTAGACTTACAGAGTATTGAAAAAAACATACATTTTTAATAAAATACTCTGTTTAAATATTATGTAATTATTTGTATATCGATTTGACTCTGCTTGCATTGTTCCAGTCTGTACAAAAAAGCAGACAAGTCATTTACAGGAAAAAACAGATGTTATTTCAAGTCTAGACTTACAGAGTATTAAAAAAAACATAAATTTGTAATAAAATACTTAGTTTAAATAATAAGTAATTATCTGATAATACAGATCCAATTATATTGAGTTGACTCTTCTCGCGTTGTCCCAGTCTATACTACAAAGCAGACAAGTTAATTACAGGAAACGACAGCTATTATTTCAAGACTAGACTTACAGACTATTAAAAAAAACATACATTTTTAATAAAATACTCTGTTTAAATATGTAATTATTTGATAATACAGATCCAATTATATCGAGTTGACTCTGCTTGCATTGTCCCTGTCTGTGCAAAAAAGCAGACAAGTCAGTTACAGAAAACGACAGATATTATATATAATATGACAGACTATTTAAAAACTAGACTTACAGTATATTAAAAAAAAGCATAAAAAGCACCAAAAAATTGTAATAAAATATTCTGTTTAAATAATATGTAATTATCTAAGGACATATTCTCTTTTTCAAATGTAATTAGAGTTCATCTAACAAAGGTGACGAAGGGTAAAAAATGAAATTGTTATTTTGCCATACTGCTGAAAAAATACAAATTAAGCTCTATAAAGGCTATTATGAAAAAAACAGGTATTCTTTTACAATATACTATAACAATATAAAAGCAATTATATCATAGTATATAATAATATAGTGATACGATTTTTTTTTAACACCAGATGACATGTGCTCCTTAGTTCAGCAGAATGGAGAAGTGGACTGAGATGGGAGAAATGACATTGACTCTTTGTGTGTCTCACGCGCTGTCTCTGTTGAGCTTCCCCTTGAGTAGTGCAGACAGGTCTGATTTGGTGTTCAGATAGCAATTAGGTCTTTCTGGCAGACTCCGAAAAAAAAAAAAGAATGGCTCATCTGTCCAAGTTTTCAGCTGCAAAAATGGAAAGTTTTAGTTCATAAGAGGAGAGGATTATCCAAGACGTTTCAGACTACCGGAGAGTTGTCGAAAGTTCTCATGTAGTCGTGAAGGGTAGTGATTGCAGGGTTCCTTGATTCTTGTTTTTATTGTATCCTATACTGGAGACATTTCTTAAAAGCTACAACATTTTTTTCTTCATTTCCTGAAGAAAGGCAACGGAAATAGGAGGATCCGGTATTATTCAAATGACGGCACAAGAAGAACGTTCATTCAAACTCAATTTTTTGTCCGCCAATGAACTTATTACCGGCTGCAACGTCTACATCGACAATTAAGTAGAAGAATGACTATGGTAATATTCAAAGCTACATTTCACTTATTCCACATAACTGGAGATTGTCCATGTTGGCATTTTATACACCGTGTGCAGAATTATTAGGCAAGTTGTATTTTAGAGGATTTTTTTATTATTGATCAACAACTATTTTATCAATCAATCCAAAAGACTCATACATATCAAAGCTTAATATTTTTGGAAGTTGGAGTGGTTTTTTTTAGATTTGGAGGATATCTGTGCAGGTAACTATTACTGTGCAGTATTATTAGGCAACTTAATAAAAACCAAATATATTCCCATCTCACTTGTTTATTTTCACCAGGTAAACCAATATAACTGCACAAAATTTAGAAATAAACATTTCTGACATGCAAAAACAAAAACCAAAAAAATGAGTGACCAATATAGCCCCCTTTCTTACTGATGACACTCAGCAGCGACCATCCATAGATTCTGTCATTGCTTGATCTGTTTACGACCAACATTGCGTGCAGCAGCCACCACAGCCTCCAGACACTGTTCCCAGAGATGAACTGTTTTCCCTCCCTGTAGATCTCATATTTTATGACTACAGGTTCTCTATAGGGTTCAGATCAGGTGAACAAGGGGGCCATGTCATTATTTTTTCATCTTTTAGACCTTTACTGGCCAGCCACGCTGTGGAGTAGTTGGATGCATGTGATGGAGCATTGTCCTGCATGAAAATCATGTTTTTCATGGCAGTAGGTCTGGGAGTTGAGCTTCACTCCATCCTCAACCTGAAAAGGTCTTACAAGTTCATCTTTGATGATCCCAGCCCATACCAGTACCCACCTCCACCTTGCTGGCATCTGAGTCGCAGTAGAGCTCTCTGCCCTTTACTGATCCAGTCTCTGGCCCATCCATCTGCCCCATCAAGAGTCACTCTCATTTCATCAGTCCATAAAACATTTGAAAAATTAGTCTTAAGATATTTCTTGGCCCAGTCTTGACGTTTTATCTTATGTTTCTTGTTCAGAGGTGTTGGTTTTTCAGCCTTCCTTACCTTGGCCATGTCCCTGAGTATGGCACACCTTGTGCTTTTTGATACTCCAGTAATGTTGCAGCTCTGAAATATGGCCAAACTGGTGGCAAATGGCATCTTGGCAGCTTCACGCTTGATTTTCCTCAATTCATGGGCAGTTATTTTGCGCCTTTTTTTTTGCCCAACACGCTTCTGTTGGCTATTTGCCATGAAACGCTTGATTCTTCTGTGATCACGCTTCAAAAGTATGGCAATTTGAAGACTGCTGCATCCCTCTGCAAGACAGCTCACAATTTTGAACTTTTCAGAGCCTGTCAAATCTCTCTTCTGACTCATTTTGCCAAAGGAAAGGAAGTTGCCTAATAATTAAGCACACATTATATAGGGTGTTGATGTCATTACACCGCACCCCTCCTCATTACAGAGGTGCATATCACCTGATTTACTTAATTGGTAGTTGGCTCTCAGCCTATACAGCTTGGAGTAGGACGACGTGTATAACAAGTATCATGTGATCAAAATACTCATTTGCCTAATAATTCTGCACACAGTGTGTATATATATATATATATATATATATATATATATATATATATATATAGTGGGGAAAAAAGTATTTAGTCAGCCGCCAATTGTGCAAGTTTTCCCACTTAAAAAGATGAGAGAGGCATGTAATTGACATCATATGTAGACCACAATTATGAGAGACAAAATGAGAAAACAAATCCAATAAATCACCGCGTCTGATTTGGCAAGATGTTGTTTGCAAATTATGGTGGAAAATAAGTATTTAGTCACCTAAAAACATGTAAGATTTCTGGCTCTCACAGACCCCTAACGTCTTCTTTAAGAGGCTCCTCTGTCCTCCACTCATTAACTGTAGTAATGGCGCCTGTTTGAACATGTTATCAGTATAAAAGACACCTGTCCACAACCTCAAACAGTCACACTCCAAACTCCACTATGGCGAAGACCAAAGAGCTGTCAAAGAACGCCAGAAACAAAATTGTTGCACCAGGCTGGGAAGACTGAATCTGCAATAGGCAAGCAGCTTGGTGTGATGAAATCAACTGTAGGAGCAATAATAAAAAAATGGAAGACATACAAGACCATGACGACCCTGGGTTACTAAGTTACTGAGAGCATCACACACCTTGCTGTATGCATGGTGTGTGAGGCAAAGTGCTGCGCTATAATCCCCTGCAGTGATAAAGCATTGCAGGGGATTATAGAAACGCAAAAAAACCCTGCAGAAACAATTGACACGCTGCTTCTTTTTTCAACAACAAAATCTGCAAGGAACAAAGAAGCAGCGTGCGCACAGTACTTCAGGACTCTCATAGACTTTGCTGGGATGCATTTTTTCCTTGCTGTATTGATTAAAATCTGCAATGTAAGACACATGAAAAAAGCAACATGTGCACAGAGCCTTAAAGTGAATCAATAAATTTTATGTACCTAAAAATATTGCCAAAAGAAATGACAACTCGAATTGAAAATTAAAGCCTTTTTGTTGATTGAAAAATGATGGTTATGAAATGTGTCCCAACTGCTGTAAAAAAAATAAAAGAAGTTGTTTATTATGCTGTAAGATCTCCCAATCCGGGAAGAAATTAAAGACTAAATAAAATATCTTGCCTCACTCCTTACGTGTACCTGCTGCCACAGCGTCTTCATAATCCTCCACTGGATCCATAGGCTCCAGTTCCAGCCACTGCACAGTGTACGGAGCTGTGCTGTTCCAGCTCTTCATACTGTTGTACTGTACATGCAAACAGTTGATTGGTAGAGTGGTTACTGATGTCAGACACCAACAGATCTGATACTGACCTATCTTAAGTACAGAACATCACTATCAAAGCTGTGGACAAAAAAAAAACAACCCTAAAATAGCCTTCTTTGGTCAACAAGAAGTTACACATTTTCTCATCTAATTCATGGTGAGCTCTGTTAAAGGGAACCTGTCTCCATATTTTGGCCTTCTAAACTAAAGCTAGCACCTTAAACAGCGCCTGTGCTGCATTCTGTAAAGGTGCACGTTACCCCCTTAGCCCCTTGTAGACCACACAAACACCTTTATAAAATCTCTTGCCCGGTATGTAAATTTTCCAGTCCGTCCTAATCTGCGCCTCCTATCCCTCCTTTCATCATCGTTCTGTGTTAATTGATGTAGGCGGGCAAAATCTCGCGCCTGTGCAGGTGCACTTTGCTCTGCCCTATTGCGGACAGAGTCAAAAACATAGGTGCGCCTGCACGAACCGGTGAGATCTCTACGCAGGCACAACATTTTTCCTGGAAATGGGGATGACTTCACCTGCGTTTGCCACATCACCAGGCAAAATCTCACACCTGCACTTCATGGTTCGTGCAGGCGCTCCTATGTTTTTGGGCAGAGCAAAGTACGCAAGCCGGGAATGTGTCGGCGCAGGCGTGAGATTTTGTCCACCTACATGGATGGCGGCCGAAGCGTCATCCACGTAAATCCGTACAGGAGAAGGGCGAAAGGAAGGAAAGGAGGCGTAGATTAGGATGCCCATCGGACTTGACCGGATAATTCACATACATGGCGAGAAATTTTATAAAGGTGTTTGTGGGGTCTACAGGGGGGCTCAGGGGGTAACGTGCACATTTATACAATGCAGCACAGGTGCTGCTTAAAGGGAACCTGTCACCATATTTGGTGACTATAAGCTGCGGCCACCACCAGTGGGCTCTTATACACAGGATTCTACCATGCTGTATATAAGAACCCAGGCCGCTGTGTAGAACGTAAAAATCACTTTATAATACTTACCTAAATGGTCAGTATGGTGCAGACTGGTCCGATGGATGTCTCTGGGTCTGGTACCTGCACCTTCAGCCATCTTTATCTTCCTTCTTCTAAAGCCTGGTAGCAAGACACGTCCTACGTCATTCACTCGCGCCGGAATTGAGATCCTGCGCACTACAATACTTTGTTCTGGCCTGCTCAGTGCGCCTGCGCGGGATCTCAATTCCAGCCTGTGTGAATGACGTAGGATGCGTCATGCACCCAGGCTTCAGAAGAAGGAGGACAAAGATGGCCAAAAGAGGAGGCGCCAGTACTGAAGAGTGGAGACACCCAGCTGACCAGTCTGCACCGCCCCTTAAGTGAGTATTATAAAGTGATTTTTATGTTCTACACAGCGGCCTGAGCTCTTATATACAGCATGTTAGAATCCTGTATATAAGAGCCCACTGGTGGTGGCCGCAGCTTATAGGCCCCAAATCTGGTGACAGGTTCCCTTTAAGATGCTGGTTTTAAGGGTACTTTACTAGCTTCGATATCGGTACCGATATCGTTCGCGAGCGTACCCGCCCCCGTCGGTTGTGCGACACGGTCAAATCGCTGCCCATGGCGAACAACATCGCTAACACCCGTCACACGGACTTACCTTCCCTGCGACGTCGCTCTGGCTGGCGAACCGCCTCCTTTCTAAGTCACAGCAACGTCACACGGCAGCCGTCCAATAGCAGAGGAGGGGCGGAGATGAGCGGGACGTACCATCCCGCCCACCTCCTTCCTTCCTCATTGCCGATGGACGGAGGTAAGGAGATGATCGTCGCTCCTGCGGTGTCACACATAGCGATGTGTGCTGCCGCAGGAACGACGAACAACCTCGCTACGTACGAGACAACGATTTTTGGTAAGTGAACGACCTCTCATATACCAACGATTTTTGTCTCTTCTGCGATCGTTTAAGGTCGCTCCAGCCTATCACATGCTGCGATGTCGCTAACGACGCCGGATGTGTGTTACAAACATCGTGACCTCGACGACATATCGTTAGCGATGTCGCAACGTGTAAATGGCCCTTTCGTTTAGAAGGCCATATCTGGTGACAGGTTCCCTTTAATTCCAAAAAACTTTTTTTTACATGGTTTTCCGAGATACAAACAATATATTAACTTTATACAAAGAACACAACAATACATGAAGTTTATGAATATTGTAAACGTTACCCCACCCCCTATTGACTTTTGCAATTGGGACTTGTCATTTTTTTGTTACATGCCACAGGACAAAGCCTAATCATGTCGGGCACCCGGAGCGTGAGAATTACGATACCGAAAAATATAAAGTTATTTGCCTCTCCACGAGCCGGAAATGCACATCCAGAATATTCAATATTTTGTAGAAGAATGTAGGAAGGCGGAATGTGACTGCACCGCTGCTTGTTGCTCCAGATTGCTACTTGTTGTTATACCTCTTTGCTTTCTATTATGTTACACAGCATGTTATTACCTCTCTGCATGTTATCATATCCCTCGCCACATAATTATATCTCTCTGCATGCTGTTATATCCCTCTCCAGGTTATTGTGTAACTCCGGCTGTTATGATATAGCTTTGCATGCTATTTTGATTTGAAGTTTTTTTCAGTCGGTGATGTCTATTTATACGAGGGCTTGTTTAATTAATTACTAAAGTATGCTCCTTTTGATGACTAATACTGCAGATGTGAATTTCTACCACGTACATGAAACACTGCGGGCAGATAGAAGTGCAATAATTATTCTGATTTTAAGATTTCTTAAATGTTTTCATTCCATAAACTCGAGATCAAGGAGTAGTTTTCATAAAATGTATTCCTTATTCGGCCCAAAACGGAAACAAAAATGGGACTTGGTTCTGGAGACTCCAGCAATGGAGCACCAAAACCGTCCAACTCCTTATTCCTATCACCTACCGGTTACCCAGCCAAGATACCCCATTATTCATCCATACTGTTACTGTACCGCCCCGCGCTCGGCTGCAGCCAACCCGCTCGGATCCGGGCTCGTTGGTGGGTGGCTCGAGTGCCTCCGGACCCGGGGTCACTTCGCTCTGAAAGGGGATGTTGGCGCTTTCGGTGGGGGGGTTATTAGGTAGGTGCACGGCCGGAGCCGCGCTTGAGTTCGTGACTCCACCCACGGGATGTGGTAAGGTAGACACCACCGCTGCAGTTACGGGGTACCCGGGGGAGATGGTAGTGCAGCCAGATGTTTCTTGGGTACCTGGAACCATGGGAAGGTAGGCCCTGCACCCTGGGTAAGGATGCAGTTCCCTGGAGCACCCTGACGTATTCAGGGGTGCTACACCAGCACCAACCACAGAGTGAATACGGTGATGGCCGATAACAGAATGAGATGTCGCAGGAACAGATTCTGGTGGAGATGTGACATCAGGTTTACTAAAAATCCCGCCATTCTATATTTTTCTTAATCAATGCAGAAAGGCAGAATCGGGTTGGGGTCTTTGTTAGAGAATGGAGATGATCTGATAGTGTACCGCCCCGCGCTCGGCTGTAGCCGAGCCGCTCAGATCCGGGCTCGTTGTTGGGTGGCTCGTGCGCCTCCGGACCCGGGATCACGTCGCTCTGAAAAGTTGCTGGCGCTACTTAGGGGGGTGGTAGGTAGGTGCACAGCCGGAGCCTCGCTTGAGTTTGTGATGCCACCCACGGGACGTGGTGAAGGTAGACACCACCGCTGCAGTTACGGGGTACCCGGGGGAGATGGTAGTGCAGCCAGATGTTAACCATGGGATGATGGCCCCGGGACCCGTTGGGGGATAGCTAGGTGGTGCAGGGCGATGTGCGCGGCCGGAGGGCACTGTTGTACTCACTTTCATTGACACCCACAAGTCTCTGGTAAACCAAGTTGATGGTGGTCGGTACCCGCAGCCAGCTGCGGTCGGGTCCCCCACCCGGATGGTGGTCTCTGCCTTTCTCCTGCACCGTGTTGTGTAGCTGTAGACTGCCTGCGCTTCAGCGACGGGAGTCCACTCCCCGGATTTGTGTATGTCGAGAGAGACCTTTTGCCCGCAGACGCTGGCACGTGGGATCATTCTGCCTGTGTGGTGGCTTTCTATCCCCCTCGGTGGGCTGTTGTCTTCAGTCGGGACTTGGGTGGGAAAGGACCTATAGTCCAGACCGCAATCAGTTAATTAACTCAGTCCACTGGATTCTGGACCTCGTTTCAGGGACTGAGTACCCCTCTGTGTGCTCCGGTTTCCGAGTCGGTTCCCCGGGTCGGTACCGGCGGGCCACTACCCTGTCCCGGTCCACCATGGTTCCAATGAGCTATCTTCCCGGCTCCTGCAGGCTGAGGCCACCGCTTGCCTCCTAGCCAAGGTGTTCGGGTTACGACTCTCATACCTGTCAGACTGTCACCGGCCTGTCTCACAGGCCTCACCTCCTCCACTCCTCAACTCTACGCAAAACTGATCTCTCTGTTTCCTGCCTCAGGCCTTCTGAACTCCTCGGTGGGCGTGCCAACCACCTGACTCCGCCCCCCTGGTGTGTCCATCAAGCACTGAGGGAGGTGACTAGGGTTTTTGTGGTTGGCTGATGACTCCTTTTTAGGGGACAGGTACGGTGCGGGGGTCTAACTGTGACTACCTGGCTAGTCCAGGGCGTTACATTATGTCCCCACCTTAGTCCGCTCCAGCGACTTTTGCTTCGATCACCAGGCAACGCCGTGTTCCTGCCGTGGATAGTGATGGTGATGGGAGAGGAGGCGATGGTGGGCGCAGGCTCCGCTCATCCACTGAGCTGGGTTTCCTTGGGATCTGCAGTGCCACTGGCTGACTGTAGATGGCGTGTGTCTTCCAGCTGAAATTACCATCATTCAGCTACAACCAATGGGAAGACACCACACCCTTCTTATTTCACCTCCTGTCTGCTGATCACTGCCAGAGATAGTTCTGTATTCCTGGTTCCTGTTCCGCCCTGTTGTGTTTAGTGACTCTGGTGTTCTGACTTCTGCTTGTTTCCTGATTACCCTTCTGCCTGCTGTTTATGTACCTCGCTGCCCGATCCGGATTTGACCTCTGCTTTGTTTTGTGGTAATGTCCTTGCCGCCTGCGTGATTCTGTCCCTGTTTTGCATATCCCGGTTCGAACCCGCCTGACTACTTCTCTCATCGGACAGCAGCCTTCCACAGGTAGTAATCACCGGGGCCCTAAGTAATTCCAAATCTATGTATAGAGGTTAAAGGGTTACAGGGTTCTTGGGGTCCTGCTTGGTGAGTGGCTTCCCTCTAGCCTGTCCATTACAGCCCATCTGAGTCTGTGGATCCAGGCAGGCATTACACATACTCGAGACTTGACTTTCCATAAATTGGCTTCCGCAGCCATTGCCTTAAAGGGAATATGTCAGTAGGATCAACCCTTCTAAGACATCTATATGGTTCTCACAGTGAAATATAGTGGTGGCACTGTACATATGTGGGGCACATGAGCAGCAGGTGTTGGGGGCTACATGTCGTTGACGATATCACATATTCACAGATGTGATGCTCTACTGTGAAAGTGAAGATGCTTGCCATCACTCTGTGCTCTTGGTAGACGTGCACCTCCCCAACATGACTGATCCAAAACGCACATCTGGTGCATTTCTGAAAAAGAACAGGGTGAAAGTGATTTAGTGGCCAAAGATGTCTCTTGATTAGAGATGAGTAAACCCGTGAAAGTTCTGTTCTGCAGATGCAACCGGACTTTAGATAAAGTTTGGTTTTGGACCCAGACTTACCTGAACCTCAATAGAAGTCACTAATTGGGCAGTTCTGGTCTTGGTCCACATGCAGTCAGCCATAAACACAACACATCTGGGGGAGGATGGCTTTACATTTTTTTTGTTGCACACCCCAGTGAGAGTTGTTCAAGCACTGCAAGCGGCTCGTCCTGGGCTGAGCACCGACCGTACCCAAGAATAGCAATGCTTGCCCAAGTGGTTTCCATAAGTAAAGCATCTGAACTCCAAACTCGAGCTCTGTGTTGTTTTTTTTAAAGTCTATGTTTGGTACGAACACCGAACCTTGGGTTTTCTCCTCTCTTCTTCTGATCAAAACCCGAACAACCATGGGGAATTCTGAAGACTCAAGTTGTCATCACTCTCCTTCCAGCATCCAAGCTCTAAAAAAGTGCATTCTTGAAGAATGGAAAGAGCTCGATGTTGCCTAGAACACTTGGTGCTGTCCTTAAAAATCATTAACCGGCAGGTAAATTCCTCAACACATAAACTGCTCTCCAGGAACATGACACAAGTCCATTTCTGGTTTCAACTAACATAAACTCGGTATCACAGTCCATTTCTCTTGCAGATATGCCAGCGTAGGTTCTGATACAACCTTTCCCCAGAAGTATGAAAGTGGAAATGTACCAACTTCCACAGATACCTTGCCCAGTCAGGACAAGGGAATCCTCTTTCTCTCAGAGGTTCCTTCTAGAGGTATAACAACCTCCACACACTGACCATGTGTCAAACAAACCAACACCATTGTAACATGTGAGACACATACATGGGTGGTACCATCTTTGTACTACAGGTACCAGCCCCACCATCTTACAGGCTTGTGAGCCTCCATTAGTCTCCATCATGCGGGTGCATTTGGCATCATCCGTCAACTTCTGTTCCACCGTGTGCGACGTCCAAATTCCCCCCACCCACCTCCCTGGCTAAAGTAACTATGTGGTTAGAAAAAGAGAGGAAAGGAGATCAACAAGGGAACTCAAGAGAAACTAACAGCACAGTTACCTGAGCCTGAAGGAATATTTGGACGGCACAAACGGAATGGAAATTGCTTGCGATGCAGCTGCACGCTGGATGATGAAGACTGAGGAAGATGGCATGGAGGCTGCCGGGCGATGTCTGCTGCTGCAGGAACTGTGATGGATGGGTGCTGTGCACATGGCAGGTAAGAAAATGGGGGACTAAGTAGAAAAATATGCATGTGTCCCCCATTGACTCCTATTGTGCTCGATATTCAAGTCAAGCACCCGAGCATTTCAATTTGCTCATTGGCGTACTGAGCACCCGAGCACTTTTGTGCTTGTGCATCACTAATACCTCCCCATCGCTATCTTCCCCGGTTTCAGACATCACTCTGGTCCTCTGAGCCTCACTTGTCAAATCAACTTCCAGCTCACTCATAGAGCCCAGTGCGATCCGGCCAACTAGAATGGCCGACATGTGACCCAGAACATGACTGGAGCAGGAGTGGCACTGGAATTAGGGGTATAGGATGATCAGTAAGTATATCGATGCATGTACACGACACTACATACATACATACGAAGGTTTAGGCAATATAAGGTTTGGTAGTAGTTCTTCTTTAGTGACAGATTTTTTTTTACAAAAATTTTCAACATGTAAACATAGCCATGTCTCATGAGTGTATCTTGCTCGAGGGAGACCCCGGGTGGATCTGGTGTCAGAAGGTCACAGCGCCTCACTGCTGGCAGGTCCACTGTTGTTATTTAATAACATCTCCTACCTTGTACTGCTGTAAGGATTAAGCACCCTTTCCTGCCTGGCTGCGGGCTTTAGCTGTCAATTTCAGGTGTGGCTCTTTGAGATCACTCCCCTTCCATATTTAAATCATGATAACAGAGAGAGGTAGAAAAGGGCTTTTGTTCACCGCGCCAATGATCACTGATGAAGTTGTAGGATTAATGTAACTTTATTTTGCACAGGTCTACACGTTTCTGGAGGCTCAGCTCCCTTCCTCAGTACCGACAGGCACAAGAAACATCAAATCAAATTGTGATTTGATGTTTCTTGTGCCTGTCGGTCCTGAGGAAGGGAGCTGAGCCTCCAGAAACGTGTAGACCTGTGCAAAATAAAGTTACATTAATCCTACAACTTCATCAGTGATCATTGGCGCGGTGAACAAAAGCCATTTTCTACCTCTCTCTGTTATCAGCCGCCTGGGGTACTGCTGCCGTGATCTGGATTTTACGTGCTTTTACAGGAGTTGTGACTTTTATAACTCCATTTGGTGAGTAGGATTGCTCATTGTGTTTACCCCGTATATATTAGGGTAAGACCCTATTGTGCTTTTCTTTCCACAGCTTTTTTATCTTTCATATTTAAATCATGTGATCTGATCACTTGATGCCTGTGATAGAAACTGAATCTTCATTTCTATGTGGTCCACTTTGGAAGGAGCGAACTCTGGAAGGAGTCTTTCATGTTGTGTGTAGCAGTGGTGTTTGAGGCACTGAAGCCGCCTAGAGTGTCTTTTCCTTTGTAGGTCTATTTCCTCTGTTTGTATTCCTTCCCTTGTGTTTCTGTATTGTAGTGGTGAGTCTAGCAAACTTGTTGGCCTGCTCACTAGCCAGGGTGAGTGTAGGGCTAGCTGAGGGATTAAGGTATCCAGCTCGGCGATAGGTTGAAAGAACCGGTATAGGGACGCTAGGGAGCTCAGGAGTCATCTTGAGGGGAGTTCAAGAGGTGTCCCCTCACCCCTCTCCCTAGCGGCAGGGACCTCCACCCCTTTGTCCCCTGTGTGTTGTTACATCTTCTGGGTGTTTTACAGGTACTAGGTGCGTGACACCATGCAAGTAAAATATTTAGGTTTTTTTAACATACCATTGTTATTCTATAGTCTAATTACTTAATATGCATGACAATATGCCAAACGGGTGTGCACGCTTGTCCTGCGCAAGTCCTCAGCTATTTGCCCACAGTTACTGTCTCAAAATGCCATTACACATTACAAACGATGCCGTTTAATAGTCATATTCTGCAAAAATAATTCTGAAATCCCATTACAAAGCCATAAGACATAAATATCCGAAGGCGAGATTCTTGTTTTTAATTAAAATAAATACATTTATTTTAAATACGATCTCCACAATCATCGATCACCATCCCGTAAGGGAGGTCTTTAAATTTCGGCAAAATTTATGACGCAAATTCTTTAGCTTTTATCATCGAAATTGGCTCTATATCATGGAAGGGTTCGAGGCTCCGGCATGTGAAGTGACTCTTCATGTAAATCCTATTAGTGTACGCTCTATGTCACCGCAGATTATTATGTATGTTCCCGGGTTACGTTTTTCCTATCTCCCGCGGCACAAAATGGTGTTAATTCCGCCCTTCGAATTCCCAGAAACCCAGAATCAGTACATATCCAATGTACTAAAAGGAGCGTGATCCAAGCCGTGCGGAAACCTCATCAGAGCTAATTTGACAAACTACTATAGCAGCCTCATTAACATAATGAGAGTGTGACACTGCAACTGGAAAGATGCGTATTTGTGTAGCAATTACAGATAAAAGGGAATCACTTGGCTAATTAGGAAAAACACAACAGTGTCTCTCCCTAGCTGCTAACCGAGGCCGGCAAAAGCAAACACAATATTAGGCAGGTCAAGAATGAACCAACCTGAAATGTTTACATCCTATAATGACCATTGGGGTTTGTCAACGGAATTTCATGTAATTCTATAAGCTAAACTAGGCAAGTCATAAAAGGGTAAAACAGTAACTGATGGCCTTAGATAAGCCAGCATTGTGTGATGATAGATGTAGACTACCATTAATTAGTATAAAACTTATCCATATGCATATGACTGCTTCTGATACTGCAATTCAGGCTTAGCCTTAAAACCCCTGATGAAGCCGATGTTTGGTGAAACATGTTTAAAATGCTTTTGAGCCTATTTAATTCAGGGATTGTTTATCAAATATGCTATTAATCTAATGAATTTAATCTTATCCTAAAAGCTAAACTAAGCAAGTCATAAATTGGCAAAACAGGGCATGATGGCCTTAGATAATCCAGCATTGTGTGATGATAAATGTAGGACTACCATTAAATAGTAAAATGAAGAAGTAAAGACATTGGCTGAAGCTATAAAACTTATCCATACACATATGACTACCTATGATATTTTAATTCAACCTTAGCCTTAAAACCCCTGATGAAGCCGGGGTTTGGCGAAACATGTTTAAAATGCTTTTGAGCCCATAAAAGGGTAAAACAGTAATTGATGGTCTTAGATAAGCCAGCCTTATGTGATGATAGGTGTAGGACTACCATTAGTTAGTATAAAACGTATCCATATGCATATGACTGCTTCTGATACTGCAATTCAGGCTTAGCCTTAAAACCCCCTGATGAAGCCGGGGTTTGGCGAAACATGTTTAAAATGCTTTTGAGCCTATGTAATTCAGGGATTGTTTATCAGATATGCTATTAATATAATGAATTTCATGTTATTCTAAAAGCTAAACTAGGTAAGTCATAAATGGGTAAAACAGGAATTGATGGCCTTGGATAAGTCAGCATTGTGTGATGATAGGTGTAGGACTAACATTAATTAGTAAAATGAAGAAGTAAAGGCGTTGGCTGAAGCTGTAAAATGTATCCATACACATATGACTACCTCTGATATTATAATTCAGCCTTAGCCTTAAAACCCCTGATGAAGCGGGGGTTTGCTGAAACATGTTTAAAATGCTTTTGAGCCTATGTAATTCACAGATTATTTATCAAATATGCTATTAATATAATGAATTTAATCTTATCCTAAAAGCTAAACTAGGCAAGTCATAAATGGGCAAAACAGGGAATGATGGCCTTAGATAATCCAGCATTGTGTGATAATAAATGTAGGACTATCACTAATTAATAAAATGAAGAACTAAAGGCATTGGCTGAAGCTATAAAAGTTATCCATACACATATGACTATCTCTGATATTATAATTCAGCCTCAGCCGAAAACCCCTGATGAAGCTGGGGTTTGGCGAAACATGTTTCAAATGTTTTTGAGCCTATTTTAATTCAGGGATTGTTTACTAAATATGCTGTTAATATAATGAATTTCATGTTATTCTAAAAGCTAAACTAGACAAGTCATAAATGAGTAAAACAGGAATTGATGGCCTTAGATAAGCTAACATTGTGTGATGATAAATGTAGGACTACCTTTAATTAGTAAAATGAAGAAGTAAAGACATTGGCTGAAGCTGTAAAACTTATCCATACACATATGACTACCTCTGATATTATAATTCAGCCTTAGTCTTAAAAACCCTGATAAAGCTGAGGTTTGGCGAAACATGTTTAAAATGCTTTTGAGCCTATTTAATTCAGAGATTGTTTATCAAATAGGCTATTAATATAATGAATTACATGTTATTAAAAAAGTTAAACTAGGCAAGTCATAAATGGGTAAAACAGGGATTCATTGAGTAACATAAGTCAGCAGTGTGTGATGAAAGGTGTAGGCATACTAATAATTAGAAAGTTGAAGAACTAAAGGCATTGGCTGAAGCTGTAAAACTTATCAATACACATATGACTGCCTCTGATACTGCCACTCAGGCTTAGCTTTAAAATCCCTGAAGAAGTCGGTGTTTGGCGAAACATGTTTGAAATGCTTTTGAACCTATTTAGTTCAGAGATGTGTTATTAGTAAAATGATACATGCGAAAGAAAATAAACGAGCAGAGCAGTCTGCAGCTGCCCAGTGCTTCATTAATTCTAATAGTTGACACATATTTATTCTATGCCCTGATCAATATAATATATTGATGCATCAATTATACCAATGGTGACCCACTTTCCTGAGTGTTTTAACACGACTTATTTTGAAAAAATAAAAACTAAATTTTATTAATGGTATGAAAAAAAGGGGACTTTTTGGCATAAAGGAATATTTTATTTTTTTTACACATTTGGATCATAATGCATTCACGGATCCGTGCTCGTACTGCGGGCGGTGGCTCGAGCCTCTCATGGACCCAGGGGTCACGTCGCTCTGCAAGGGGGGTTGGCGCTACGCACTGGGGAATGCGGGTGTTTGGTTTTGGGATGATTATTCGTGACGCCACCCACGGGTTGTGGTGATGGTGGACACCACCGCTGCGGTGAAGGTACGGGGACTCCCGGGAGCGGTGTAGTGGCGCACCTAGTTGTTGACCCCTCCGTGGGTAGGGGTTGTTGGTCCCGGGGCCCGGTTGTGCGAGGCCTGGGGTACAGGGCGCAGGGTTGCGGTGCGGCGCGGTGCGGTGCCTGATGTCACTGGTGTACTCACGATTAAACCACACAGAGTCACTGGTAAACCAAACGGAAGGATGGACGGGGCCCGCAGCCGGCTGCAGCCTCCTAGTCAGGTTGGCAATGTCCGCCTTTCTCCTGCACTTGTGTTTGTAGTGTGATCACTGTGCCTGGGCACTGGTAGTCCGCTCTCCGGCGTGTATGAGTCGTAGGAGCCCGTTTTGCCCGCAGACGCTGGCCCTTGGATCTCTGGCCTCTGGCGGTGGCTCTTATCCGGAATGGTTGGGCTGTTGCCTTCAATCGGGACTTTGGTGGGAATGAACCCCTGATGTCCAGACCGCAATCAGTTAATTTGACTATGGTGGTGGCTTATAGCCTAGTTCGGGGTCTGAGTACCCTGCCTGGTGCTCCGGTATCCTGTTGGCTCCCCGGTTTGGTTCCGGCGGGCCGCTACCCTGTCCCGATCCTTCACGGTTCCACCGGTCATATTCCCGGTCTCCTGCAGGCGGCCACTGCCGTCTGCATGCCTGACTGTTTGGGGGTGCTCCAACCCAGGCCCCGCGCAGAACCGTACTCCACTACTCTCCACTCCACTGTACTGAACTGAAGTGTTTACTGTGTTCCTGCCTCAGGCCAGCAGACTCATCGGGGGGCGTGTCTTTCTGCCTGACTCCGCCCACCTTGTGTGCCTGTCTGACTCTGAGGGAGGCAATCAGGTCTTTGTGGTTGACTGGTGGTACCTTTCTAGTGTGGGGGGTGTGCGGTGAGTGTAGTAACCTGTGACCCCTGGGGTCTAGAGCGTCACATTATGGTGTTGTTAACCCTTGTTGTCCTTTTGTTGCTACCTTACTTCTCTTGCTTTTCTCCTTAATTTCTTACTGTGTGTTCCTGTGGGTTTGCAGTGTGTCTGAGTTTTATTTTTGTAATTCTTTATCCTTCAGTCACATCTTGACAATTACAATAATGTGCACCAGACACTGGGAACCTACACCAGTTTATAGCCGGTGTAGATTATTTTTGTGAGATGCAAGCTGGTCCAACATTTATTGATGGGTCCATCCTTTTTTATTTTTTAACTCGGGCTCAGAATGGTATAAAAATAGTTGCCAAACTATACTAAACCCAAAATGTGGTACCCTTCTCTGGAGCAGTGTCCAAATCCTGATATTCTCTGAGCTTTTTCATCTAATGGAGGCAACTACGTGATGTAACGCTGCACTAGGAGATGCTGAAGTTACAAAAAATGTAAATTCAGAGTGTAGTTAGCAGGTAAACTACCAGAGAGCAATAGGGTAGTTAGAATACCGGGTCAGCAGCAGGAGATCTCATCAGTAGCAAAGGGATAGACAAATCGTGGTCAGGTGATAGCCGAGGGTCAGAAGCCGAGAAGTCACAGATACAGCCGAAGGGAGAGACAGAGGTCGGGGTCAGGAACATGGATACAGGTCAGATGATGGAAAGTCCAAGTAAAAACAAGGAAGAAGTACAAACAAGTCAGGACTGGGTATAATCAAACAGGGAAGGATAAACAGTAGACAGGAGAGGGTAGTCAGGGACCAGGACAGATTGATGAACAGAGGAGGGTACGGGTCAGAACCAGGTAGCAGGGAAGCAGGACAGATTGGGAAAATCACTAGAGCCAGTAATACACGCTGCAGAGCATAAACTATCACTGGCGCTGCACCGGAGGTGCAGTGCCAAGATATAGCATCCCGGAACCAGAGGTGCAGTACCAAGATATAGCATCCCGGAACCAGAATGAGGTAGGGAGGAATTAACCCCTGACATGACCAGGCCGGAACTGGGTGAAACCACAGCGGCCGATACCAGCTGGATCATGACAAGTGACCACCGCAGTGGTGACCAATGCAGCACTGTGTAGTAGAGGGGATAAAACACTTTTTTTGATTTGTACACCATACTGGGTCTGGTTTAAAGAGAAAAAAAAGACAGCGACAAATTTAAAAGGTCGGATCATAGGACGCAGATTTTTTTTGAGGCCGGTGTATGAAGCACATTTCTAAGTAAAGTGACTGCAATGACAATGCATTATTCCGCTATGTATCAGCCAGGGAGAATGCCTCCTGAATGTTGGTCTACTAAACTATTCCGCTAACTGTATTTCTCCACATTTTAGTAATGTTTCTAGAAAATTGCTTTAAGTGCCCTTGAACTAGATTCTGATGGTTCCTCCATACAATACAATGCAGCTATTTCTAATGAATTTATGTTCTCTCTGGAGGAGTGCGCCTAAACCCACTGAGATCTCAGATGGGTATTCGGAAAATGATGCTTTAGTTTTCAAGTGAAATAAAAATGATCTAACTTCTTTACCTGTCTTTTATCTATTAAAAATGTGTCATCGGAAAAAAACCTCAAGTGTGATTCCAGGGCGGCTTTCATAAATGTTTGATTGATTGCAATATGACTGTTAGAAAAAGAGATAATCCAGTCTACGAGATGTACCTATCCACCCGATAGAGGATCATTATTAGAATTGTGTGGGATCCAAGAAAGAAATTCCCAAAAATCATCATTCTGGTAATCAGTGATGGTCCCAGAGGTGGGACCCACATCGACCTATCGATTGACACGTAGGGGTACTTTGCACGTTGCGACATCGCTAGCATCGGCTAGCAATGCCGAGCGTGATAGTCCCCGCCCCCGTCGCACATGCGATATCTTGTGATAGCTGCCGTAGCGAACATTATCGCTACGGCAGCGTCACACGCACTTACCTGCCCTGCGACGTCCCTCTGGCCGGCGACCCGCCTCCTTCCTAAGGGGGCGGTTCGTGCGGCGTCACAGCGACGTCACACGGCAGGCGGCCAATAGAAGCGGAGGGGCGGAGATGAGCGGGACGTAAACATCCCGAACACCTCCTTCCTTCCACATAGCCAGTGGAGGCAGGTAAGGAGATGTTCCTCGCTCCTGCGGCTTCATACACAGCGATGTGTGCTACCGCAGGAACGAGGAACAACATCATATCTCCTGATGTAGCGACATTATGAAAATGACCGACGCTACACAGATCACCGATTTTCGATGCTTTGGCAATCGTTTATCGGCGCATCTAGGCTTTACACGCTGCAACGTCGTTACCGGCGCCACTTTCGATTTGACCCTGACGATATCGCAGTAGCGATGTTGCAACGTGCAAAGTACCCCTTAATGAGTGAATAGGTTCTAATTCTCTGAAGAGGCACCGGTAGTGCTGGTGAATTGGAGAAGAAGATTCACCGGGTTCCGATCAACCAACCTGGATCCTGGACAAGGGATCTTTGAATCTTTTTGCTCAACTCTAATATCAACAGAGATTAGTTTTCCACCCCTAAAAAGTGGACAATGGAAAAAGGGATCTTTATAAAATAAAGGAGTTTGATCTCTGGAGTTCTCCTCTGGGACCGGAAGGAATGACATGCTATCCACTCAATCACATGACCCCTGAGACTGCTGAATGGCTATGATATGGTGTAACGCCCATGCCAGCGTCCTCGCACTCTCCTGCCAGGGCTGCCACTAGGAATGTCAAGACCCCTGACTGTCATAATTTTGGGGCCCCCTTGAGATTCCACCCCAGCTCCGCCTCAATCCCTGCTCTGCTTCTACTCCTCCCACCTTCCACAGTGCCACCGCCAATCTTGGAAAAACTCCACCTCTGCACCACATCCTCACCAATCGCACATTAAGGCAATGACCCCACATGCCTAAAACCTTGAAATACGTATACAAGATGATCAAAATGCAGCTTATCCGACAATGCGGCATTTATGAGTACCATACTTGAGGCTTGAGCCTTCCCGCAGGTGATGCCTGCTGCGACCGCGGTAGTTACCCAGTGCCCCTGGTTTGTAAGCCAATAAATGAAGCGTGAAGGGGCCCCCCTTTTGTTGGGGCCCCGGACTAGAGTCCTGTTTGACCCCCTTCCTGGTGGCGGCCCTGCTTCTGCTCGCCTCCCTCGGAGAGGACGTCTGTTTGCTCACCTGCCCAGGTGTCCTGCAGCAGCGGTTCTATCCCCGTCCCATACTGCTGCTTCCCGGAGCGTCTGTACAGCTTGCAGGCTTACTGCCTCTGCTATAGAATGTGCCTGTGGCCACGCCCACTTTATTAAAGGACCAGTGTCTTCTTAACCCAGAAGTGCCTCCCAGGTCAGCTATGGGAGGTACCTGGGCAACGAGTTCATACGTTACTAATTCTTAGATCCCTAGCACTGTGCTACTACCGCTGTTACATTGTGCTAGCCCTTGCCATTGCTTAGACCTGTTTGTATTACAGAGTGCTCCTGACGTTACCTCTACCTGCCGCTGCTGCTACGAGCTACTACACCTGCCACCTACCACGATACCCGGCGCCACGTGGTATCATCACAAGCTGCTGCCGTTCATCCATCTATCCGTCAATCCATCCATTCATTCCAGATGGAACCTCGACATCTACTACTGTAAACTGTCCTCCCGTATCCTAGCCATCGCAGCACCAGTCTTCCAGAGTGGCACCCGGACCCACACCTGCAGCGTATCACCCACACCATCAGGAGCTCTGGAAAAAACAAGGTGTAGGTTGGTAGTCAAGCCCCTCTGTGTTTTCTGTGTACTGTGGCCCACTGGGTTTACTAACATCTCAGGCTCGCTCAGCAATCATCACAAAAGGTCAGCGAACTGACAGGTAGAACGCCATACTTTTTGGCTGTGATCATCAGAGTAGCAGCTCTGAAATGGCAGAGGATTGATGAGTGGACGGTAGAAAGAAATGGAGAGAAAACCACATACGGTGACTACATAATGATGATGGTGTGACCTAGGGGTAATCTTAGAGACGTTCATCTTTTGCAGTTAGTTGCTGTGAGCCCCACTCCACTGAAGACATGAATATAGATACATAATGGAGCCACTGTCTTGACTCTACACTAGTTACGTGTACCGATCACCCAAGCACGGTAGTGCCCGCTCATCACTAGTTACCAGTACCGAGCACCCGAGCATGGTAGAGCCCACTCATCACTAGTTACCAGTACCGAGCACCCGAGCATGGTAGAGCCCACTCATCACTAGTTACCAGTACTGAGCACCCGAGCATGGTAGTGCCCGCTCATCACTAGTTACCAGTACTGAGCACCTGAGCATGGTAGTGCCCGCTCATCACTAGTTACCAGTACCGAGCACCCGAGCATGGTAGAGCCCACTCATCACTAGTTACCAGTACTGAGCACCCGAGCATGGTAGTGCCCGCTCATCACTAGTTACCAGTACTGAGCACCCGAGCATGGTAGTGCCCGCTCATCACTAGTTACCAGTACCGAGCACCCGAGCATGGTAGAGCCCACTCATCACTAGTTACGAGTACTGAGCACCCGAGCATGGTAGTGCCCGCTCATCACTAGTTACCAGTACCGAGCACCCGAGCATGGTAGTGTCCGCTCATCACTAGTTACGAGTACTGAGCACCCGAGCATGGTAGTGCCCGCTCATCACTAGTTACCAGTACTGAGCACCCGAGCATGGTAGTGCCCGCTCATCACTAGTTACCAGTACTGAGCACCCGAGCATGGTAGTGCCCGCTCATCACTAGTTACCAGTACTGAGCACCCGAGCATGGTAGTGCCCGCTCATCACTAGTTACCAGTACTGAGCACCCGAGCATGGTAGTGCCCGCTCATCACTAGTTACCAGTACTGAGCACCCGAGCATGGTAGTGCCCGCTCATCACTAGTTACCAGTACTGAGCACCCGAGCATGGTAGTGCCCGCTCATCACTAGTTACCAGTACTGAGCACCCGAGCATGGTAGTGCCCGCTCATCACTAGTTACCAGTACTGAGCACCCGAGCATGGTAGTGCCCGCTCACCACTAGTTACGAGTACCGAGCACCCGAGCATGGTAGTGTCCACTCATCACTAGTTACGAGTACTGAGCACCCGAGCATGGTAGTGTCCGCTCATCACTAGTTACCAGTACTGAGCACCCGAGCATGGTAGTGCCCGCTCATCACTAGTTACGAGTACTGAGCACCCGAGCATGGTAGTTCCCGCTAATCACTAGTTACCAGTACTGAGCACCCGAGCATGGTAGTGCTCACTCATCACTAGTTACCAGTACCGAGCACCCGAGCATGGTAGTGACCGCTCATCACTAGTTACCAGTACTGAGCACCCGAGCATGGTAGTGCCCGCTCATCACTAGTTACGAGTACTGAGCACCCGAGCATGGTAGTGCCCGCTCATCACTAGTTACCAGTACTGAGCACCTGAGCATGGTAGTGCCCGCTCATCACTAGTTACGAGTACTGAGCACCCGAGCATGGTAGTGCCCGCTCATCACTAGTTACCAGTACTGAGCACCCGAGCATGGTAGTGCCCGCTCATCACTAGTTACCAGTACTGAGCACCCGAGCATGGTAGTGCCCGCTCATCACTAGTTACCAGTACTGAGCACCCGAGCATGGTAGTGCCCGCTCATCACTAGTTACCAGTACTGAGCACCCGAGCATGGTAGTGCCCGCTCATCACTAGTTACCAGTACTGAGCACCCGAGCATGGTAGTGCCCGCTCATCACTAGTTACCAGTACTGAGCACCCGAGCATGGTAGTGCCCGCTCATCACTAGTTACCAGTACTGAGCACCCGAGCATGGTAGTGCCCGCTCACCACTAGTTACGAGTACCGAGCACCCGAGCATGGTAGTGTCCACTCATCACTAGTTACGAGTACTGAGCACCCGAGCATGGTAGTGTCCGCTCATCACTAGTTACCAGTACTGAGCACCCGAGCATGGTAGTGCCCGCTCATCACTAGTTACGAGTACTGAGCACCCGAGCATGGTAGTTCCCGCTAATCACTAGTTACCAGTACTGAGCACCCGAGCATGGTAGTGCTCACTCATCACTAGTTACCAGTACCGAGCACCCGAGCATGGTAGTGCCCGCTCATCACTAGTTACCAGTACTGAGCACCCGAGCATGGTAGTGCCCGCTCATCACTAGTTACGAGTACTGAGCACCCGAGCATGGTAGTGCCCGCTCATCACTAGTTACCAGTACTGAGCACCTGAGCATGGTAGTGCCCGCTCATCACTAGTTACGAGTACTGAGCACCTGAGCATGGTAGTTCCCGCTAATCACTAGTTACCAGTACTGAGCACCCGAGCATGGTAGTGCCCGCTCATCACTAGTTACCAGTACTGAGCACCTGAGCATGGTAGTGCCCGCTCATCACTAGTTACCAGTACCAAGCACACGAGCATGGTAGTGCTCGCTCATCACTAGTTACCAGTACTGAGCACCTGAGCATGGTAGTGCCCGCTCATCACTAGTTACCAGTACTGAGCACCTGAGCATGGTAGTGCTCGCTCATCAATAGTTACAAGTACTGAGCACCTGAGCATGGTAGTGCCCGCTCATCACTAGTTACGAGTACAGGGCACCCGAGCATGGTAGTGCCCGCTCATCACTAGTTACCAGTACTGAGCACCTGAGCATGGTAGTGCCCGCTCATCACTAGTTACCAGTACTGAGCACCTGAGCATGGTAGTGCCCGCTCATCACTAGTTACCAGTACTGAGCACCTGAGCATGGTAGTGCCCGCTCATCACTAGTTACCAGTACTGAGCACCCGAGCATGGTAGTGCCCACTCATCACTAGTTACCAGTACTGAGCACCCGAGCATGGTAGTGCCCGCTCATCACTAGTTACCAGTACAGAGCACCCGAGCATGGTAGTGCCCGCTCATCACTAGTTACCAGTACTGAGCACCCGAGCATGGTAGTGCCCGCTCATCACTAGTTACCAGTACTGAGCACCCGAGCGTGGTAGTGCCCCCTCATCACTAGTTACGAGTACTGAGCACCCAAGCATGGTAGTGCCCGCTCATCACTAGTTACCAATACTGACCACCTGAGCATGGTAGTGCCCGCTCATCACTAGTTACCAGTACTGAGCACCCGAGCATGGTAGTGCCCACTCATCACTAGTTACCAGTACTGAGCACCTGAGCATGGTAGTGCCCACTCATCACTAGTTACCAGTACTGAGCACCTGAGCATGGTAGTGCCTGCTCATCACTAGTTACCAGTACTGAGCACCTGAGCATGGTAATGCCCGCTCATCACTAGTTACCAGTACTGAGCACCTGAGCATGGTAATGCCCGCTCATCACTAGTTACCAGTACAGAGCACCTGAGCATGGTAATGCCCGCTCATCACTAGTTACCAGTACTGAGCACCCGAGCATGGTAGTGCCCGCTCATCACTAGTTACCAGTACTGAGCACCCGAGCATGGTAGTGCTCACTCATCACTAGTTACAAGTACTGAGCACCCGAGCATGGTTGTGCCCGCTCATCACTAGTTACCAGTACTGAGCACCTGAGCATGGTAGTGCCCGCTCATCACTAGTTACGAGTACAGGGCACCCGAGCATGGTAGTGCCCGCTCATCACTAGTTACGAGTACAGGGCACCCGAGCATGGTAGTGCCCGCTTATCATTAGTTACAAGTACTGAGCACCCAAGCATGGTAGTGCCCGCTCATCACTAGTTACCAGTACTGAGCACCCGAGCATGGTAGTGCCCGCTCATCACTAGTTACGAGTACAGGGCACCCGAGCATGGTACTGCCCACTCATCACTAGTTACCAGTACTGAGCACCCGAGCATGGTAGTGCCCGCTCATCACTAGTTACGAGTACAGGACACCCGAGCATGGTAGTGCCCGCTCATCACTAGTTACGTGTACTGAGCACCCGAGCATGGTAGTGCCCGCTCATCACTAGTTACGAATACTGAGCACTACCACTTCTTTTTTTTTTTGTTTAGGTCCCTTTCCGAGGACTACTTTTGAAAACAGATTAAAACCCCTTTAATAGTTCTTGAATATTTTTTACTATTTAATATTTAGTTTGGAAAATGTTCAGTTCGATCATCTAATTTTCTCAAGGAAATGATAATAAAATGCAGCGTTCTACCGAACTACTTTTAATGATATTTCAAAGAGCTATAATCAAATACAAAGTGGAGCCATCTGATCTGTATTCATTGCAGAGCCTCTTCAGAGATCTGCTATGATACAAGGGAAATAGAATACCAGTCATTAGTATTCTTTCCAGAAGCTGATTACCCATATATATATATTGTAAGGAATATTCCAATGACAGATTTATAAATAAAATCCTTTTCTTGTTATAAAAAGGCAATACTGAGAAAATTGCAGACAACTTAGTCCAGCTTTTCAGAAGTAGTGAGCTCAGACTCACAGGAGCAGCTCAATACATTATATCATCAAAAAGTTCATTTATTTTACTAATTCAATACAAAAATGGAAGTGCATATATTATATAGAGTCATTCCACACAGAGGGATCTATTCCTATATATTATATAGAGTCATTCCAGACAGAGGGATCTATTCCTATATATTATATAGAGTCATTCCACACAGAGGGATCTATTCCTATATATTATAGAGTCATTCTACACAGAGGGATCTATTCCTATATATTATATAGAGTCATTCCACACAGAGGGATCTATTCCTATATATTATATAGAGTCATTCCACACAGAGGGATCTATTCCTATATATTATATAGAGTCATTCCACACAGAGGGATCTATTCCTATATATTATATAGAGGCATTACACACAGAGGGATCTATTCCTATAAATTATATAGAGTCATTCCACACAGAGGGATCTATTCCTATATATTATATAGAGTCATTCCACACAGAGGGATCTATTCCTATATATTATTGAGTCATTCCACACAGAGGGATCTATTCCTATATATTATATAGAGTCATTCCACACAGAGGGATCTATTCCTATATGTTATATAGTCATTCCACACAGAGGGATCTATTCCCATATATTATATAGAGTCATTCCACACAGAGGGATCTATTCCTATATATTATACAGTCATTCCACACAGAGGGATCTATTGCTATGTATTATATAGAGTCATTCCACACAGAGGGATCTATTCCTATATATTATATATAGAGCCATTACACACAGAGGGATCTATTCCTATATCTTATATAGAGTCATTACACACAGAGCGATCTATTCCTATATATTTTTTTATATATATATATATATATATATATATAAAAGCTTGTCTTGATTCACTGTGCTATTTGATATGATGTGATCTATAAGGCATTATGTAGAAGACCTCCCTAGGTCATGTGAGCCTTCTCAGGCTGACGAAATCTGCAACATGGAAAATAGCTGTCATGCACTGCCTGGATCTGCACTTGTAATTTACACCAACGGCGTCACAGCCTGTTCACATTGCAGAGTCCGACAGGCAACCTGGTTTACCACACATAGCTGGTATATCCATATTTAAGGCTGGGGAGTTTGGTAGGATATCGCTGACTTTGCGCTCTGACATCCTCTCACTATTCAGATTCACTACAAAATGACTGCTGCATTCCTTGCCTCTGCTTTTATACAGGCTATGATAATTTGTCTTGATTGACTGTGCTATACTATATGATGTAATAGCTACAAGGCATTTTGGGGAAACCCAACCTAGGTCATGGGGCCTTCTTAGGCTGATGAAATCTTTTGCAATGAGGAAGATGGCAGCAGATTCTTTTAAGCTTCCATTCACATGCATTCTTCCTTCAGGGCATGAATAGGATATAGGGACACGCTGGGGGCCCAGACCTCACTACCCCTAAAGGCTGCTTTACACGGTACGACCGATTGTGCAATTTCACAATTGATCGTACCCGCCCCCGTCCTTTTTGCGTCACGGGCAAATCGCTGCCCGTGTCGCACAAAGTCAGTAGCCCCCGTCACACATACTTACCTCTCGTGCGACCTCGCTGTGGGCGGCGAACGTCCACTTCCTGGAGTGGGAGGGACGTTCGGCGTCACAGCGACGTCACACAGCCGCCGGCCAATGGAAGCGGAGAGGCGGAGATGAGCGGGACGTAAATATCCCGCCCACCTCCTTCCTTCACATAGCCGGCGGCGGCCGCGTGACGCAGGTGAGCTGCTGTTCATCGTTCCCGGGGTGTCACATGGAGCGGCGTGTGCTACCCCGGAAACGATGAACAACTAAATTAAACGATATTATGGAACCTAACGAGCAGTACACGACTCACGATTTGTGAGCGATACTGCGTCGCTAGGAGGTGTCACACAGGCCGGCATCTCCAGCGATGCCGGATGTGCGTCACAAAAACCGTGACCCCGACGATCTATCGCACGATAGATTGTCTGGTGTAAAGCAGCCTTAAGTGTACCTCTGGGTTGAGGGTCAGGTATCCCAGACTTCGGGCCAGCTCAGGTCTTCCTAGCTAGCTTAGCCCACCCATGACAATGAAAGTGGATTTCTAAGCTTCCATTGACGTGCATTTTTCCCTTCTCCATCATGTTAAGAGTTTTTACCATGGACTTTAATGTATTTGAACAAATAGTGATGAGTCTGTACATGAAGAAATCATTGTATTAAAAGTAATGTTCTAAGTAGCTTTTAATAATTCTGCAGAGCATAAATGGGTTACTCTTGAGTAGTAAAAATGGATCTTGCCGTGTAGCAAACTTTTATGGCTTCCTCCTCCTATCTCAATGGCTATGCGCTCTGATGTCCTCTTACTATTCAGATTAACTACAAAATGGCAGCTGCATTCCTTGCCTCTGCTTTTATACAGGCTCTAGATAGTCTTGATTGACTGTGTTATACTATATTGTTGTGAATGTCAGTTATGCTTTTGCTGCTGTGAGGCTCCCTCTTGTGGCCAGGAATGGTTTGGACAGAGACCAGGTGTGCTGGAGCAATGGGCTTTTCCATTGCTAACTCTCTGCCTATTTAAACCTTGGTCTGCTAGCAGGCTATGCCGGATGTCAGTTGTTCTTTGTTCACCAGCCTGCTTCATTCTGCTCCACACCACATCTACCCCAGATAAGTGCTTGGTTCTTTCTTATGTTGTTTTGTTGTTTTTGCTCTTATCTGGGTTTGTCATTTGCTGTGGTTGTTTTCAGTTTATTTGCATGCAGGGATCTTCCCTCTCAGTTGCTTAGCTGGGAAGCTCCCTGCAGCTTTGTTTGGAGTATTGCTCCTATAAGTCCATGTGTTTGTTGCTTCTTGAATTTGTAATGGTTCCTGCTTTCTGTTCATTGGTATGACAAGAGCGCCTGGTATAGGACGGAGTTCAGATCTAGTGATCTGAGGGCCTTTTGTACTATCAGGTTTTTTTTTTGATTTTTGCAGGGTTTTTATCTGGCCACCATCAGTCCCTTTCCCATCCTGTCCTATTTAGTCAGTAGGGCCTCACCTTTGCTAATCCTATCATCTATCTGTGTATTGTGTTTTCCTATATCACCGCAGTCTTTGAATGTGGGGGCTTGCTATTTTTTATTTATTTTCTGAGGCAGAGAGTTATTCATCTTTCCTTCCTTTAGGATAGCTAGTTCTCCGGCTGGGTTCGCGGTGCACAGGATGTTAGTTCACCCCTCGGCTACTTCTAGTTGTGATGGTTAGTAAGGGGATGGCGGCCAGATTAGTTGCCAATGCTCTTGTCACCTTTTACCAATGATTTATGGTGGTCTTCCATGGTTCCGGATCATAACACTATATGATGTGATATCTACAAGGTATTATGGGGAAGTGATGCGTCTGTACAGGAAAAGATCATTGTATTAAAAATCATTTTCTAAGTAGCATTTAATAATTCTGCACAACATAAATAGGTTACTCTTGAGATTTATGGCTTCCTCCTGCTATATCAATGGCTATGTGCTCTGATGTCCTCTCACTATTCAGATTTACTACAAAATGACTGCTGCATTCCCTGCCTCTGCTTTTATACAGGCTCTAGATAGTCTTGATTGACTGTGCTATACTATATGATGTGATATCTACAAGGTATTATGGGGAAGTGATGCGTCTGTACAGGAAAAGGTCATTGTACTAAAAATCATTTTCTAAGTAACATTTAATAATTCTGCAGAACATAAATAGGTTACTCTTGAGATTTATGGCTTCCTCCTCCTATATCAATGGATATGCGCTCTGATGTCCTCTTACTCTTCAGATTAACTACAAAATGGCAGCTGCATTCCTTGCCTCTGCTTTTACACAGGCTATGATAGTTTGTCTTGATTGACTGTGCTATACTATATAATGTAATAGCTACAAGGCATTTTGGGGAAACCCAACCTAGGTCATGGGGCCTTCTCAGGCTGATGAAATCTTTTGCAATGAGGAAGATGGCAGCAGATTTTTTTAAGCTTCCATTCACATGCATTTTTCCTTCAGGGCATGAATAGGATACAGGGACACGCTGGGGGCCCAGACCTCACTACCCTTAAGTGTATCTCTTGGTTGAGGCTCTTGTATCCCAGACTTCGGGCAAGCTCAGGTCTTCCTAACTAGCTTAGCCCACCCATGACAATGAAAGTGGATTTCTAAGCTTCCATTGACATGCATTTTTCACTTCTCTATCATATTATGAGTTTTTACCATGGACTTTAATGTATCTGAACAAATAGTGATGTGTCTGTACAGGAAGAAATCATTGTATTAAAAGTAATGTTCTAAGTATCTCTTAATATTTAGGCAGAACATAAATAGGTTACTTTGAGTAATAAAAATGGGACTTGCCCTGTAGGAAACTTTTATGGCTTCCTCCTCCTATATCAATGGCTATGCGCTCTGATGTCCTCTTACTATTCAGATCACTACAAAATGACTGCTGCATTCCCTGCCTCTGCTTTTATACAGGCTCTAGATAGTCTTGATTGACTGTGCTATACTATATGATGTGATATCTATAAGGTATTATGGGGAAGTGATGTGTCTGTACAGGAAAAGATCATTGTACTAAAAATCATTTTCTAAGTAACATTTAATAATTCTGCAGAACATAAATAGGTTACTCTTGAGATTTATGGCTTCCTCCTCCTATATCAATGGCTATGTGCTCTGATGTCCTCTCACTATTCAGATTCACTACAAAATGACTGCTGCATTCATTGCCTCTGCTTTTATACAGGCTATGATAGTTTGTCTTGATTGACTGTGCTTTACTATATGATGTAATAGCTACAAGGCATTTTGGGGAAACCCAACCTAGGTCATGGGGCCTTCTCAGGCTAATGAAATCTTTTGCAATGGAGAAAATGGCAGCAGATTTACTAAGCTCTCGATCACATGCATTCTTCCTTCAGGGCATGAATAGGATACAGGGACACGCTGGGGGCCCAGACCTCACTACCCTTAAGTGTACAGGAAAAAAATCATTGTATTAAAAATCCTTTTCTAAGTAGCTTTTAATAATTCTGCAGAACATAAATAGGTTACTCTCAAGTAGCAAAAATGGAACTTGCCCTGTAACTATTTTAAGTATTAATAATTTGGAAATCTAATTTACTGCACACAGAGTTTCTTTTTTGCTATCGGAAAAAAACACTCAAAAACAATATATGTCTTATAATTCTTTAATCAGTTTTACAAATTGTGTAGTGTCTACATAGACTTCAATTAACATGTTATCCTGGAGTGCACTAAACGCCATTTAGATAATCCTAAAATTAAGGTCAATTTAAGGAATAAACTAAATGGGATTTACTTTCTACATCCCATCTGAGCATTAGCATTAATAGTCTACGGCATGGATGCGGTAGCGTTTGAGTTAAATCGCAGGTGCTCAGCCATATATAAATACAGTATATATCAGGATAACACCCCCCCCCCCCCCCGATTACCACCCCATAGCAAAATGATTCAATGGGACCCATTAACCTAATAAATATGCAAATCAGCCTAATTGATAATGACTTTTGCTGCTTGAGAACCAAAGAGAGAAAAAAAATAAAATAAGAGAAGAAATCTCCCAGCGGCGGCCGCTCCGGTTGCAGAGAGAGAGAGGCAGAGAGATGGCTATCTTGTCAAATTAAAGGAAATTGAAATCTGATTAATTAAGGCTTGCGAAGATTTGCATTTGAAAGGGAAAAGGGGCCCCTTCAGAAAATGCAGAGAGCGGCTGTAAATCAAAGGGCGTGTTGGAGACTCGTGGGGAAGGCAGGAGTGGGATGAAAGAGCAGTGACTGAGATTGTCAACTTGACTGAGCCGATCTGTCAGTCGCTCCAGGTTTTTTTAACTCTCGTCCCACCGCGACCTGCTCCCGCGGGAGCCGCTGACCTGAGACACCGCAAAAAGTCACAACTTCGCCAAACTTTTTTTTTTTTTCATGCTGATTTGCAATTTGTATTCAATCAGATCCGTCGGGTTTGTTGGCGATGATGAACTCTAGGTGGAAGATCTCTCTCTTTAATGTCAATGCGTTTATAGAAGTTATGTCAACTAACATCAAAGTGTCTGGGATATTTTCAGCGTGCAGTCAACAGGCAGCTCCTGCAGTGTCGGGTCTTTAAATCGTGATTTACCATTTAATATCCACATTTCATTAAATCCAGACATAAAGGTCAATGACTATGGAAGTCAAGGTCAACGAAGGAATGGAAGTCAAGAGTTACCAAAATCAACTCAAGGCTCTAGGGGTCCAATAAAAATATGCGTAACTTTTTACTACTAAGTATCGGATAAAGGGAACCTGTCACGACTTTTTTGGCCTATAAGCTGCGGCCACCCCCACCGGGGTCTTATATACAGCATTCTAACATGCATGTATGTAAGAGCCCAGGCTGGGGGTATAAAATAAAAAACACTTTACAATACTTACCTAACGGTCGCGCTGTGGGCCTTATGGGCGTCTCCGTTGTCCGGTGCCGGTGCCTCCTCTTTCGGCCATCTTCGTCCTCTTTCTGAAGCCTGGGTGCATGCCGCGGCTACGTCATACACACTTGCCGGTCCTGCGCAGGCGCACTACAATACTTTGATCTGCCCTGCTCAGGGCAAATCAAAGTGCGCCTGTTCAGGAACTGAATGCTGGCGAGTGTGGATGACGTTGGTCCCGTCATGCACCGCGGCTAGAGAAGAAGGAGAACAAAGATGGCCGAAAGAGGCCGTGCTGGCACCGGACAATGGAGATGCCCATAAGGCCATCCGCGCGACCGTTAGGTAAGTATTATATAGTGTTTTTTATGTAATATTCCTGGCCTGGGCTCTTATATACAGCATGTTAGAGTGCTGTGTATATGAGTCCGGTGGTGATGGCCATAGCTTATAGGCCAAAAAAGTGGTGACAGGTTCCCTTTAAGGATCGCCGATCCCACCTGAAATTGCGATTGGATCGATGCTCCTAGCCTAACGCATTAAATTCAATGGGAGGCAAAAGTGAGGTGTTGTAAAATGGTGTAGGGGGGGCTGTAAAAGAAAGAAAATAAAAAAGGGTTAAAGCATTACATACTTACCGTGTCCCCATGGCTGCAGCGCTATTTCCAGGTTCAACAATTATCCCTAATGCATAGTCACTGCTTTCCCCTTCCACCGGCATCTCTGATTGGCTGCCGTTAGACCATGCCCCCACCCTATGAGACAGTGTATGTGACCCTGTACTGGTGATAAATAAATAAATACAACAATTGGTGTGCGGCCCCCCTGTATAGCTACCAGCACAGATAAAGCCACGGCTACAGGCTTCAGCCTCCTGTGATGGGCAGGGAAAGGATGGTTTTGGCCATCCGATCATTTACCGATCCTTGGCGAGATTGCTGACTTTCACTGCAAATGCTCGGATGTCCGATCCCGATCCGATCCGACCAAAGTTTGTGTGATTTTAACATTTTCCGATCTTTGCATATCAGAATTGCTTATCTCTACTTTTTACATGACATCTATAATGCTGGTGTGGTTCTGTGTATTGTAAAATACAGTGACAAGCTAAAGGGTAACAATGTTTTGCACTTTTGTCTTTCAGGCTCCATATCTCACCATCCACTACAGCTTTGAACGTGAGACGACCTTCATTTTATAGACAATCATCTTGGCTATCTCATACATAAATTCGACTTGCAGCTACTTAGCATATGATTAGTTATGCAGATTCTTATCATGTCACTGCATTGTTACTGTTTTGCTCCTGATGCTGGAAAAATATTTTTCTTCCTTTTACTACAAATCACAACCTTTTCTCACATTCCCTAATAGCTCAGTGTGTTATTAGGTTGATTCCCGAGCAAAAGGTCACTGGTTCGAATCAAGGAGTGGCCATGAAGATTTTCCAAGAAAAGAGAAATCATATCATCCAGCTCATCGGCCTCAGAAATTGCCAAACTGCATCATGTGAGGCCATGACAGTTGGAAGAATATTAAATGAAGTCCCATCAACCATTCAAAGGCCAAGAGGTGACGTCTAGGGAAAATATCGGAGTCAACAAGTCAGCTCATCACAAGGTCTATCAGTTCTGGTGACACCCGGCAGTGGAGGCAGCTCATATGCTTCACAATAGTGAGATCACAGACGTCCATGGAAGCATCGGGCAACACATTACACAAGTCTGGAATGGTGGCCCGATAAAAGGGGATGAAGCCTCAACTTCAATATCATCATAAGAAGCGTTGGCGCAAGTTTCCAAAAAAGTACAAAAAATGGTCAGTAGAAGATTGGATATGGGTGATTTGGAGCAATGAGACAAAAGTCATATGGCTCTGATGGGTGAAAATGGGTCTGGAAGAAACTATCAGACCGAGAAATTGAAGGAGCTATCAATTTTGGTGGAGGAAGCCTGATGATATGGGGGTGTTCCACAGCCAAAGGAGATGGATACTTGACCAGGATGGATGGTGGTCTCAATACTGAGCTATAAGTGAGAATCCTACAAGACGAGTTACTTTGTACACTCAAGTAGTATGGGTAGGAAAAGGATGACATAGTGTTCCAGCAGGACAACGACCCGAAGCATACAACAAGACTGGAGAAGGAATGGTTCAATGACAATAAAGTAGAGGGGCTAGATTCGTGATGGTGATGTACTTTGGAAACACAGAGGAACTGGTGGTGCTACATTATAGCAATTCAGTGAATGTGAAATAAGAGTGTTGAAATCTGTGGGTCAATTGGTATTAGATGCAGTAAAACGTATCTAAGGATTCCTTCAAACCATTTTCTTGACTACATCAGGTTCTTTCATCTGCTACCAAAATTTCGGGATTCAATCATACCACCGGTGGAGCCCTAGACTTTAGCAAGACCAAGTCCAAAACATGCAACTTTGATTTTTTTTGGGGGGCAGTTTTTGGGGGCAGTTTGGGGGCAGGTTAAAATGTTGTCTGAACTCAGCCCACAGCAATGTAAGAGAATTTGAAGTTGAGCTTTGAGCGAACTGACCACAGCCAAGTAGCTGAGAAAATCCCGGCTGTGCCAGGAAAATGATGTTAGCTAGGCTCAAAAAAGGACTCCATTTAACCATAAAAAAGCCAAAACCCAGCAGAAGAATTGGAAAGAGAGAAAGGTCTGTCTGTGATTTGATTGCCCAGTGGGTAGTCTTCACCATAAGGCCTTGGTTTCACTTGTGTATCACTTCCGATGGGAGAGCATCGGATGCAATATGTTAATGAACTTCGGCTCCTGTTCTGTTGCGAGCGTGACCCCGGTGTCAGGCAACTATGATCCGATCTTGCCATCGGATCACAGAGGCGGCTTGTCTTGCCGTATATTGGGCTGCACTGATGACATTCGAGTTGAGTGTGATGTTTCACATGCACCCATAGACTTGTACGGGTGCGGTTGAGCCAAGACTCACTGGCAAACGATGGAAATACTGCGGTGCTACATCTTTCCAGTTGAATGTAAGGAAAGGATATCCCTGATCCTTTAGCAAAAAAAGCCCTTTGGTTTTGAATGCTACAGTATATAAGGAGAGTTCTTAGAATCCTTGAGATGTCATTGTTTATTGTGTCTTTATACTAAACTTACAATATGATAACTTATTTTCTAATTAATTTTAACTTGTATTTCACATTTATAGCAGGAACGGATGAAAACTGACCAGTTTATGGGTTAAACACTGACAATGTCGCTGTCTGTTTTCTACGATACTTGACACGCCCGATATAGTAGACTATGTACCTCTAAAACGGGGCCGACACATATGTTGGTATCCATCCAGATGTTCTTAAATGAGCAATTAGTCCTTCCCTTATTTATTATTAGTCACCAGGTTATAATCCGGAGTATTGGCAGACACAAACAGAAAAGTAATAGAAAAGAGGCAAAGTTTTTAGAGGCAAAAGAGATTAAAGTGAAAAACTTGGAAAATGTATTAAACATTCAGTCTTGGTGCATCAGACGTTTCGGCCCAGAACATGGCCTTTGTCAATGACTGAAAATAAAGTAGACAAATAATATATACAGTTACATAAAAATAAAGTTCATAGTACATATGGTTGCATCTTGAATATTATATACAATGAATAAGGCAAAAAAAGGGAGGAAAAAAAAGAATAGACCAACAAAGAAATAAAATGATGTAAGTGAAAGTGGTAGTGTCATGTAACAAAGATTCCAGGTGAGGATGAAGGGGCAAGAGACTTGGGTGTTATTATAGAAAAATTGTGAAGTAATACTCTTATCCAACAAATGAGTTATACCTTCAAACCATAAGTCTCTTGCTCCTTCACCCTCACCTGGAAGCTTTATGTTACATTACACTACCGCTTTCACTTTCATCATTTTATTTCTTTGTTGGTCTATTCTTTTTTTTTTTTCCTCCCTTTTTTTCCCGTATTCATTGTATATAATATTCAAGATACAACCATATGTACTACGAACTTTATTTTTTATGTAACTGTATATATTATTTGTCTACTTTATTTTCAGTCATTGACAAAGGCCATGTTCTGGGCCAAAACGTCTGATGCACTAAGGGGTACTTTGCATGTTGTGACATCGCTACTGCGATCTCGTCGGGGTCAAATCGAAAGTGACGCACATCCGGCGCCAGTAACGACGTCGCAACGTGTAAAGCCTAGATGCACCGATAAACGATCGCAAATGCGTCGAAAATCAGTGATCTGTGTAGTGTCGGTCATTCCCATCATTTCGCTGCAGCGACAGGTACGATGTTGTTCCTCGTTCCTGCGGCAGCACACATCGCTGTGTATGAAGCCGCAGGAGCGAGGAACATCTCCTACCTGCGTCCACCGGCAATGCGGAAGGAAGGAGGTGGGCAGGATGTTTACATCCCGCTCATCTCCGCCCCTCCGCTTCTGTTGGCCGCCTGCCGTGTGATGTCGCTGTGACGCCGCATGACCTGCCCCCTTAGGAAGGAGGCGGGTCGCCGGCCAGAGCGACGTCGCAGGGCACGTAAGTCCGTGTGAAGCTGCCATAGCGATAATGTTCGCTACGGCAGCTATCACAAGATATCGCTTCTGCGACGGGGGCGGGGACTATCGCACTCGACATCGCTACAATCGGCTAGAGATGTCGCAGCGTGCAAAGTACCCCATAGACTGAATGTTTAATAAATTTTTCAAGTTTTTCACTTTAATCTGGGAGTGCCTCTTTTCTATTATTATTCTACATAGTGTGGAAACCTATGAGAGCACCCCAGCTACGATTTTTATGGTGGCAGTGCCTTATGTCATACAAACAAAAAAGGCCCCATGTGCAAGAATAGTATATCGTCCTTGTGCAGCCCAAGAGCTCATCATAATGCACAATTTCCCCTGTTCCAGAGGTAGAAATGGCCCCCTGACCTCTTGGGCCCCCGTGTGGCTGCACAGGCTGCACCGGTGATATGTCCGCACCTGATCCTGCCATACGACAGCAACAGAAACGCCACTCATGAATAAACCGTCACATATGTTCTGCACCGTCACACCGTGACACAGATATGCATTGTCACACTGGCAGATACAAGAAGTCCAATAGTGACACACACTGGTGTAAGGCCATACTGGCACATAGAGCAGGATACATAAAACACCGACTAATGAGCCTTAATATAATTGGCCAAGACTTTAAAATGCAGACCTGCTCTTGATATAGTGCGACTGTATATTAAAATGTGCTGGATCTGCTCAAACACTGCATTAAATACTCAGTTACTTCACATTCGCAAATTGCAAACACGAATGTGTCCGTGCGCAGCTCTGATCCGTGCCATTAGGAAGGATTGAAACGAGCGCCGTCTTCTCCACATAGGGGCCACCTTGGGTCAAAGTGTCCTTTTTGGTCCATATTCTGCCCATGTGAACAATGGACCAGTTAAAGTCAATGTGCTAGCGGACGTGAGAAATTTTCCACCGATACAAAATAAACCACAACAGGCTCCAGTCTTGGGTGTTTTTCCGGTGGGACAGTGTTGCTTTTGATGACAGATCCTGCAAACTTCTGCAGGACAGATGAGCAAACGGAGCAGCACAAGTACGCAGCCGCATCCGGATCAAGATTGCAATATTTTAAACCAAAAATCCACAGAAAAAAAGTGCAACAATGTTTACCTCCCTAGCCACAGAAACAACTGCACTCACAGGATGCAGCAAAACCCCTTAATAAAGATGGAGGCAACATATAAAAGGTATTAGTTGATATTTTGGCCAAAATACGGATGCTCGCAACCCAACGTCAAGGGTCCTCATGCTTCAGAAAAAATCACAACAAAAAAGGGCAACAGTGTTTACCTACCCAGGCCACAGAAACAACTGCACTCACAGGATGCAGCAAAACCCCTTAATAAAGATGGAGGCAACAGATGCAAAAGATTGATGGAGCCGCCACTCACACACTGTAGGGACTCACAAGCATGAGGACCCTTGACGTGGGTTGTGAGCGTCCGTATTTTGGTAAAAATATCAACTAATACCTCATATATATTTATCATATATATGTTTTGCACTTATCATATCTTTTTACAGGATGCAGCCAGGCCCAATAATGTAGGCCTTGTAAACTGGGGTCTCCATTCCTGTGGGGTGCACTTATAAAGCAATGGGCAGCACGCCTAGTCTAATAGTATGGGTGTCATCAATAGGCTGTGGGCCAGACATGGTGCACCTACATGTGTGAACGGCGCCCTATACAAATCATTTGTGTGCAATTTTAATACTAAGCAATCACCCCCTCCATGGATTGGCAGTGTGTGAGTGGCGGCACCATCAGTGTTTTGCACCTGTTGCCTCCATCTTTCGAGGGGTTTTGCTGACTCCTGCTAGTGCATTTGTTTCTGCGGCCTGGGCAGGGAAATATTGTTGCCCTTTTTGCTGTGAATTTTTCAGATTTTTTTGCGGATAATTCCTCTTTTTGTGGTTTAGCTTTTAAATGTTTTTAACATAACAGAGACAAAAAGAAGACTTTAGACAATATTGTGATCTTTTACATACAAACGATCAGCCCATGGGAAAAAATTGCTCATGTGAATTAACACAATGAATTACGGTGTCCAGTTTATTGTCTATGTGCGCTTAGTGGTGCACATGGGCAACAATTAAGTTTGCATGGCGTAGCCTCAAATTCTCCTCTTGACACCTGATCTTTGGGGCTGTAACTTCGAGATGGTGGAATTGTCATTCAATAGGTTGGATATTATGAAGATACAAGTATAGGAAGCACAAAATGTTCATTGCGCTTCAAGTGGTGTCGCGTGGCTACCATAATACAAAATTATTGGGTTAATGAGTTATGCAAAAAAAGTGGTAGTGCACTGCAGCCATTTGTTAGCGCACAACAACCATGTCCCACAGAGTTTTGCGCAGTCTTCACCACTGTCGTTGCGGCATTGGACTCTGTTCAGAATGCGGATTCTGTCACTCTGGTGTCTGGGATGAACACAGGCAGACTCGGGCGTCAACCTGCTGTGTGCTGATACATAGCAAGGCTATCAAGAGTTAATTTCTCCCAGTCTGCTTGCTCCTTTAATCACATGTTGTGGGGAAACCTATCACATCTTCTCATCTCTTATTTATGTTGTTTGAATCCTTTTCCCCATGCCAGCTATAGTTTGTTCTGTGGTGACCTGTGGAGGTGAGGTGTCCCAGACTCTCTGGTGAAAGTTGTGCTTTTTGCTTGGAGCGGTTGTGGCATTTACGCCTGTTGTTTTGTAGCTGCCTTCCTACTCTTGTTTTCCTCCTGAATCTCTTATTGTCTTATCCTGTGTGTGTGCGTACTGTATGACAGAGTTTTTGGTTTTTCCCTTGTCTGTCTTTATCTGAGGATTCAACACACCCCTATCCCAATCCTCCCTGGAGGAGTGGGAGGGGGAATTTGATTATTATTAAGAATATAGATCAGGACTAGTCAGGAGCAGAGCCAGGATGGAGACTCAGGCATCTCCACCATCAGGAGTATCCCTGAGATTAGGGATAACATAGGTCCCCCTAGCTTGAGGGACAGCATAGGAGAACCGGTATCTCAAAGTCATCATGACAAACCATTTGTTTGTCACTTACTGCAAGAATTTAGGAGACCATGCATCCTGGGGTACCAAAGGATTCCCAAAGGATAGGTGATAACTTGTTTAGGATGGAATAATCTATGTTATGGACTTGTAGTCTCAGTTATGGTTATTACAGTGCCCCACTTACTATTATCTCAGTACTTTTATTGACCCATTACAGCACACACTTTCCTTCCAAAAAGAGGCGATTGATTGGAACATTTGTCATGCACCAGGTTGCATTCTGAGATTTGTGCCACCCAGATTCTGAACCTGGTGCCCACCCCCATACTGTGCCTCCATGTGCCTATAATTTCACATACTTAGATAATTATTTTTCTTTTCATCGGATGTCTCAGAAATGTGTCAAACAACAAACCATTGCCATACTTGTCAATTTTTGGAGGTTGTCTTTTTGGAAATAGTTAATTTAACAGTCTGTAATTATGGCTGGCACAGTGGCTCAGTGGTTATCACTGCAGTCTTGTGGTGGCTCAGTGGTCAGCACTGCAGTCTTGTGGTGGTTAGTACTGCAGTCTTGTGGTTGATCAGTGGTTAGCACTGCAGTCTTGTGGTGGTTAGTGGTTGCCCAGACGTAGCAGACTACATTTGGGTGTCCGCCTGCAAAAAGCGTATATGTGCTGCCCCCGTGCCAGCAGCCGGCGCTGCTCGGATACGGACCTTAAGGGGTGGTGGCTCGAGGGTCTCCGGACCCGGGGGTCTCGTGGACACGCCGAATAAATGGGGGGACGTAGATGTACGGGCTAGGCCGTAGTAAGTTCGTGATGCCACCCACGGTGTGTGGTGAGGTGGGACACCACCGCTGCTGTTATGGGGCACCCGGGGGAGATGTTGTGCAGCAAGTTGTTAACCCCTCCGTTGGCAGGGATGGTGGCCCCGGGACCCGGTGGCTCAGTGCAGGGGATGGTAACCGCAGGGGATGCTGGTGTACTCACTGTTAGTAAAACACACAAGTCTCTGGTAAACCAAGGTGATCATGGCTGGTGCCGTGGCCGGTTGCGTTCAGGTCCCCCACCCGGCTGGTGGTCTCTATCCTTTTCCTGCACTGCTTTGTGTAAGGTGGACTTTCCTAGTGTGAAACTCAGGAGTCCGCTCCCGGCTGGATGTGGCCTAAGGAGCCGTGCCCGCAGACGCTGGCCCATGGGATCTATGGGCCCTGGCGGTGACCTCTTATCCCTAATTGGTGGGTTGTTGTCTTCTATGAGGGACTTTGGGTGGGACAGGACTTCTAGTCCTGGCCTCAATCGGTGAATTAACCAGTCCGCTTGGTTCCAGTTTCTGGCTTCAGGGTCCCAGTACCCCCCTTTGTGCTATGGTTTCCGAGTCGGTTCCCCGTGTCGATACTGGCGGGCAACAACCCTGTCCAGGTCCACCTCGGTTCTGCCGAGCCGTCTTCCCGTCTCCTGCTGACGGAGACCACCGTCTTCCTCCTAGCCAGTGGCACCAGGGCTCCTACCCTGGTACCGTTCAACTTGAACTTGCCTGCTGGAGCTACACTTAGCTCCAGCCCACACTCCTCTCCAAACTGAACTCTCAAGCTTCACTCACTAGAACTCTACTTGTTTTCCCGCCCCGGGCTGTCTAGACCCCTCGGTGGGCGTGTCCAACAGCCTGGTCACGCCCACTGGTGTGTCTATCTTTCCCTAAGGGGGGGGTGACTAGGGTTTCTGGTTGGCTGTGTGTTTCCTAGGGAGGGAACGGTGTAATGCGGAGGCCTAACTGTGACTACCTGGTTTTGCCAGGGCGTCACATATAGACTCGAAAATGGTGCAAGACAGAGCATACGCTTGCTCTGTCTGCTCCATTATACTCAATGGCCCTGTCGGCGCATATGTCCAAAACATGTTTTGTGGGGGGAGGGGCGGGATTTCGGACGTATGCCCCGACGGAGCCACTGAAACGCAATGTGAAAGGGGCCTTACGGGTCCTGGTCTGGGTGCTCTCACGGTCCACTTTGTGGAAGTCTCGCAGCTCAAACCATATATGAACCCACTCCGTGCTTATCGGATTCTCCTCAGGCAGCGTCCCGCAAGATTAAACCATGTGTTAAGCACAACCACTCCTAAACCCCCTCAGTCAGGTCTCTCTCTTCACAGACACTTTCCCGCACTTTTTTCTGCCTGGTTAAACCACCCACAGTCCAGAGGAGGGGAGGCGGCAACCAGTCCAACAAACACCTGGAACAGGGGGCATGGTTCCCTTAGTTACCAAAAGTATCTACTGTGGTTCTGTGCTTGCCAGCACCTGCATATTAATCTTCCTATGCTTATAACTATAATACATGTATGACACGCAGAGCTTACACTTTAAAGTAGTCTAAAATACACATTATGCTATACACTTTAATACAACACCTAGTAGTAGTGGTTGTCTCCTGACCACCTCCTGCAATGGTGTCCCTTCACTATCCTGCCTCTCTCTAGCAGGGATACGAACTGTCTCACAGCCACAGCCAGACATCGTCTTCCCCCGCACTCCCACCGCCGTCCATGTGCTCCCCTGTCTCCTCCTCCCAGGGTATGCTGCTCCGGTCATCCGGGAATGTGCTTAGGGTGTCTGCCCTCCTTTCAAAGGGCTGGCGGCACCATTTCCCGGAAGTGCCTCTCAGGGGATGACAGTCCTGGACACTGCCCTGGAAGTGGCACCTGGTGGCTACCCTGGTAGTCACTTAGTTAAGCCCCTCCCACATCAGGGTAAGCCTATGCTCCCCCTGTGGTCCAGTGGGTCCACTCCTACTACAGGGACAGCCTGGACAGCCACTTCGAAGGGGCTCAAGGGAGAGCAGCAAAACTGAGGAGGTATGCTAGGCCTTAGGATCAGTTTAAGGGTTAATTTCAGTTGCACTTCTGTGCGGGAAAAGTGTAGGGTGGAGCTATAGGGGCAGTTGGTATTTAGGGCCTTATGATTGGTTAGGGGGTGGTGTTTGTAGGGCAGTATATAGGTCAAGGCCCTGGGGGGATGGGTCATTCCTATCTGGAAGGCGTCCAGAGTCATCTCCTGCCATACAGGTTTAGTCAGCCGATACGGAAGGAGGGATGGGAGTAATCTCTGTTGCAGCAGCGAGCGGAAAGGAGGGGGGTATTTGAAGGTGAGGGTTTGCACAAAGAGCAAGGGGGGAACCCAGTGCAGGAACGGGTTACCCCTGGTGGTGCAATTGTTTGGTTTTAACATGAGGTTTCAGCGGGACATTGGTTGGGCAACATTCGGCTAGGAGCCCTCAAGCCGGTGACGTCAAGTGGTGGAGCAGATGTTGCGATTGAGCGGTTTCGGGACCCTTCATTTACCCCTCCTCCTTTCAGGTTTCTATTCATGGACATGGGTATTATTAACATATTTATTGTTTGTTCTTATTTAATAAACGGGGAACATTGGACTTTTATATCCAATTGTCACGCCGTCTTTGTGGAAGAAGTTGGGAAATGGGGGGAAAGTGGTGGTGGGACGGGCAAGGTAAGGCCGTTCAGTCAGACTTTCGAAAATAGGCAAGGTCAAAGACGCAAGTACAAGTCATCATGGCCATGTACCCCAAGTGCATGCACAAGACATTGCTATATGGCTTCTTACATAAGCGGGGAAGGGCGACCTAGTCCTTGATAGAGTAAGAATATGGTAAAAATGGAATATAAAAAATGGAGTTGCGCTTGGAGACATGTTATTTCCCTCTTTTATCGGTTTGGCGGTGAGAACAGCGGAGCTCTTGTTCGGATGAGTGTGCTGCTGTAAGTGGAGTTTTATTGGTATTTAATCTCGCACTACCACCTCTCCCGTTCTGCCACTAATAACTCTTACTGTACGAGTCCGGCGCCGCACCCTGCTGGTGCTCCCCACCGCTCGCTGCACTGCTGCTTACAGTACATTTAAGCCACCTGAAATAATGAATCTTCCTCAGCTGTTGTAGCCGGGTCATTCTATTTTTAACCCAAATATAGTCCCATCTGCCGCATTTTTTCTCCGTTTTTTGTTATCTTAAAGGAGAAATGCAACTTATAGTAAACCCTTTCCCTTATTATTCCTTTTTACAATTTTAAATACATTCTTTGAAAGACGTTTATTATCAACTTCACGATGAAATGTTGCTTTTAATCCTGTAAAGGTTTCTTAACATCACAAAATTATCCATCCCATAGATTAATGGTTATACAGCGCATTGCACATTGGAGGTGTGAAATGCCTAAAGCCTGCTTTACACAGGACGACCGATTGTGCGATAGCATGAGCGATCGTACTCGCCCCCGTCGTTTTTGCGTCATGGGCAATTAGTTGCCCGTGGCGCATAAATTCGTTTAACCCCCGTCACACGTACTTACCTTCCGGACGACCTCGCTGTGGGCGATGAACATCCACTTCCTGAAGGGGGAGGGACGTTCAGCGTCACAACGACGTCACACGGCAGGCGGCCAATAGAAGCGGAGGGGCGGAGATGAGCGGGACATAACATCCCGCCCACCTCCTTCCTTCTATTAAGCTGTCGGCTGCCGCGGGAGGCAGGTAAGCTGCTGTTCATCGTTCCCGTGGTGTCGCACGGAGAAACGTGCGATGCCACGGAAACGATGAACAACCTCCGCCATTTTAATTAAACAATTTTATGAAACCTAGCGACGAGTACACGACTCACGATTTGTGAGCGATACTGCATCGCTAGGAGGTGTCACACGAGACGACGTCGTGTACGATGCCGGATGTGCGTCACGAAAACCGTGACCCCGACGATGCATCACACGATCGGTCGTCTCGTGTAAAGCCCCCTTAAGACACTTAAAGACCCCTAAACTAGAGACTAATAATTAAAACATAAACTTTATTGTTCAATATTTATAAGTTCTAAAAGCATCAAACAAACATTTTAAAATCTAATAAAAGATACAATGGATTATTCTATATCTTACCTATATCTAATTATACCTTGCAATATAGTATATATTATTAAGTTTATAACAGGTAGAGAAAGGCCTATTGTCTAGCTCTCAATATCGGTTATGGGCCATGGTATAAACCATTCCATTTGCCTCCCCAACATGTTTCACCACATTGACGTCATCAGGGGGATTTAGGCATTCCTGATGACATCAGTATTGTGCCAGTGCAAGTGATGAGCGGGCACTACCATGCTCGGGTGCTCAGTATTCATAACTAGTGATGAGCGGGCACTACCATGCTCAGGTGCTCAGTACTGGTAACTAGTGATGAGTGGGCACTACCATGCTCAGGTGCTCAGTACTCGTCACTAGTGATGAGCGGGCACTACCATGCTCGGGTGCTCAGTACTTGTAACTAGTGATGAGCGGGGCACTACCATGCTCGGGTGCTCAGTACTTGTAACTAGTGATGAGCGGGCACTACCATGCTCAGGTGCTCAGTACTTGTAACTAGTGATGAGCGGGGCACTACCATGCTCGGGTGCTCAGTACTTGTAACTAGTGATGAGCGGGCACTACCATGCTCAGGTGCTCAGTACTTGTAACTAGTGATGAGCGGCCACTACCATGCTCAGGTGCTCAGTACTTGTAACTAGTGATGAGCGGCCACTACCATGCTCGGGTGCTCAGTACTGGTAACTAGTGATGAGCGGGCACTACCATGCTCGGGTGCTCAGTACTGGTAACTAATGATGAGTGGGCACTACCATGCTCAGGTGCTCAGTACTGGTAACTAGTGATGAGCGGGCACTACCATGCTCAGGTGCTCAGTACTCGTAACTAGTGATGAGTGGACACTACCATGCTCGGGTGCTCAGTACTGGTAACTAGTGATGAGCGGGCACTACCATGCTCAGGTGCTCAGTACTCGTAACTAGTGATGAGTGGACACTACCATGCTCGGGTGCTCTGTACTCGTAACTAGTGATGAGCGGGCACTACCATGCTCGGGTGCTCAGTACTCGTAACTAGTGATGAGCGGGCACTACCATGCTCGGGTGCTCAGTACTTGTAACTAGTGATGAGCGGGCACTACCATGCCCGGGTGCTCAGTACTCGTAACTAGTGATGAGTGGACACTACCATGCTCGGGTGCTCAGTACTGGTAACTAGTGATGAGCAGACACTACCATGCTCGGGTGCTCAGTACTGGTAACTAGTGATGAGCGGGCACTACCATTCTCGGGTGCTCAGTACTGGTAACTAGTGATGAGCGGGCACTACCATGCTCGGGTGTTCAGTACTGGTAACTAGTGATGAGCGGGCACTACCATGCTTGGGTGCTCGGTACTGGTAACTAGTGATGAGCGGGCACTACCATGCTCGGGTGCTCAGTACTAGTAACTAGTGATGAGCGGGCACTACCATGCTCGGGTGCTCAGTACTGGTAACTAGTGATGAGCAGTCACTACCATGCTCGGGTGCTCAGTACTGGTAACTAGTGATGAGCGGGCACTACCATGCTCGGGTGCTCAGTACTGGTAACTAGTGATGAGCGGGCACTACCATGCTCGGGTGCTCAGTACTAGTAACTAGTGATGAGCGGGCACTACCATGCTCGGGTGCTCAGTACTGGTAACTAGTGATGAGCGGGCACTACTATGCTCAGGTGCTCGGTACTGGTAACTAGTGATGAGCGGGCACTACCATGCTCGAGTGCTCAGTACTGGTAACTAGTGATGAGCGGGCACTACCATGCTCGGGTGCTCAGTCCTGGTAACCAGTGACTCAGGTGCTCGCTCATCACTAGATACAAGTACTGAGCACCCGAGCATGGTAGTGCCCGCTCATCACTAGTTATTAGTACTGAGCACCCGAGCATGGTAGTGCCCGCTCATCACTAGTTACGAGTACTGAGCACCCGAGCATGGTAGTGCCCGCTCATCACTAGTTACGAGTACACAGCACCCGAGCATGGTAGTGCCCGCTCATCACTAGTTACGAGTACTGAGCACCTGAGCATGGTAGTGCCCGCTCATCACTGGTTACCAGTACTGAGCACCCGAGCATGGTAGTGCCCGCTCATCACTAGTTACGAGTACTGAGCACCCGAGCATGGTAGTGCCCGCTCATCACTAGTTACGAGTACCAAGCACCCGAGCATGGTAGTGCCCGTTCATCACTAGTTACGAGTACCAAGCACCCGAGCATGGTAGTGCCCGCTCATCACTAGTTACGAGTACCGAGCACCCGAGCATGGTAGTGCCCGCTTATCACTAGTTACGAGTACCGAGCACCCGAGCATGGTAGTGCCCACTCATCACTAGTTACGAGTACAGAGCACCGGAGCATGGTAGTGCCCACTCATCACTAGTTACGAGTACCGAGCACCCGAGCATGGTAGTGCCCACTCATCACTAGTTACGAGTACCGAGCACCCGAGCATGGTAGTGCCCGCTCATCACTAGTTACGAGTACTGAGCACCCGAGCATGGTAGTGCCCGATCATCACTAGTTACGAGTACTGAGCACCCGAGCATGGTAGTGCCCGCTCATCACTAGTTACGAGTACTGAGCACCCGAGCATGGTAGTGCCCGCTCATCACTAGTTACGAGTACTGAGCACCCGAGCATGGTAGTGCCCGCTCATCACTAGTTACGAGTACTGAGCACCCGAGCATGGTAGTGCCCGATCATCACTAGTTAGGAGTACTGAGCACCCGAGCATGGTAGTGCCCACTCATCACTAGTTACCAGTACTGAGCACCCGAGCATGATAGTGCCCGCTCATCACTAGTTACCAGTACTGAGCACCCGAGCATGGTAGTGCCCGCTCATCACTAGTTACGAGTACTGAGCACCCGAGCATGGTAGTGCCCACTCATCACTAGTTACCAGTACTGAGCACCCGAGCAAGGTAGTGCCCGCTCATCACTAGAGCTACATAAATAGTTAATATTATTAATACCAACAGTACAGCCCATGGTGTGAAATTCAGCGTATGTAATGCCAGCATGCAGGTCTTGGTTCATGGATACACTCGATAAATGATACCCTTGTCATTTCACGGAGCATATCTCTGACCCTAGGAGCCTCGTCCCTGACTGTATAAATGGCGTATAATAGCAGCCTTTTAAATGAGCTGTTTTAAAATTGGCAAAATGATAATAGAAATGTAAAACTTGTATAATTTATTATAAAAAAATACATATAAAAGCCTGGCTGAATATTTTATCATTTCATAGCTCCAGATGCTCCAATATTTGCCCGTCCTGCCCTTGTGTAAAAGACAATGGCACTTGAAGGGAATTTGCCTTGGAGGGAGCTTTCTTTCTCATCTGGGTTATTTATTAAGAAAACTACGGCTTCTCCATAAATTATGCGCTATCTACCTGGCTGTTATGTCGATGTTCACTTTATAAATGTCAGAGAAGAGCAGTGTTTATGATGGTGATGTATCATGTGTCTCGGTGATAAACATACTGCAACTGGATATTTGGGTATTGCTGTGGACGCTGGACATATTCCTTATATTATATGCTCTATAATGACTATACACTACATAATGCTAAACCTATATTATATAATACTAGAATTATAGCTTTAATTACAAGTCTGCAATAGAGTTGAGTAAATTGATTCTCGGAGAAATTGAATTTACAAAATTGTACAAAAATTGTATTTTGTCAGAATCCAATTTTGTTGATTCACCTGTAATGATTTCCAATGGCGATTGGCCTAATCAGCGCCAGGGTTTTCACAGTATAGAAGATCGGAAAAGAGGGGACAAAAGGAGGCCGGAAGAGAAGATCAGACTGGAGGAAGCAACAGGATGGCTGAAGAGAAGACCAGACTGGAGGAAGCAACAGGATGGCTGAAGAGAAGACCAGACTGGAGGAAGCAACAGGATGGCTGAAGAGAAGACCAGACTGGAGGCAGCAACAGGATGGCTGAAGAGAAAACCAGACTGGAGGAAGCAACAGGATGCCTGAAGAGAAGACCAGACTGGAGGAAGCAACAGGATGGCTGAAGAGAAGACCAGACTGTAAATTGCAACATGATGCCTGAAGAGAAGACCAGACTGGAGGAAGCAACAGAATGGCTGAAGAGAAGACCAGACTGGAGGAAGCAACAGGATGCCTGAAGAGAAGACCAGACTGGAGGAAGCAACAGGATGCCTGAAGAGAAGACCAGACTGGAGGAAGCAACAGGATGCCTGAAGAGAAGACCAGACTGGAGGAAGCAACAGGATGGCTGAAGAGAAGACCAGACTGGAGGAAGCAACAGGATGGCTGAAGAGAAGACCAGACTGGAGGAAGCAACAGGATGGCTGAAGAAAAGACCAGATTGGAGGGAGCAACAGGATGGCTGAAAAGAAGACCAGACTGGAGGAAGCAACAGGATGGCTGAAGAAAAGACCAGATTGGAGGGAGCAACAGAATGCCCGAAGAGAAGACCAGACTGGAGGAAGCAACAGGATGGCTGAAGAGAAGACCAGACTGGAGGAAGCAACAGGATGGCTGAAGAGAAGACCAGACTGTAGGAAGCAACAGGACCAGACTGGAGGAAGCAACAGGATGGCTGAAGAGAAGACCAGACTGGAGGAAGCAATAGGATGCCTGAAGAGAAGAACAGACTAGAGGAAGCAATAGGATGTCTGAAGAGAAGACCAGACTGGAAGAAGCAAGAGGATGGCTGAAGAGAAGAACAGGATAGAGGAAGCAAAAGGATGCCTGAAGAGAAGACCAGACTTGAGGAAGCAACAGGATGGCTGAAGAGAAGACCAGACTGGAGGAAGCAACAGGATGGCTGAAGAGAAGACCAGACTGGAGGAAGCAATAGGATGCCTGAAGAGAAGAATAGACTAGAGGAAGCAATAGGATGTCTGAAGAGAAGACCAGACTGGAAGAAGCAAGAGGATGGCTGAAGAGAAGAACAGGATAGAGGAAGCAAAAGGATGCCTGAAGAGAAGACCAGACTGGAGGAAGCAACAGGATTGCTGAAGAGAAGACCAGACTGGAAGAAGCAAGAGGATGGCTGAAGAGAAGACCAGACTGGAGGAAGCAATAGGATGTCTGAAGAGAAGACCAGACTGGAAGAAGCAAGAGGATGGCTGAAGAGAAGACCAGGATAGAGGAAGCAAAAAGATACCTGAAAAGAAGACCAGACTGGAGGAAGCAACAGGATGGCTGAAGAGAAGACCAGACAAGAGGAGGCAATAGGATACCTGAAGAGAAGACCAGAGTGGAGGAAGCAACAGGATGCCTAAAGGGAAGACCAGACTGGAGAACGCAACATGATTCCTCAAGAAAAGACCAGTTTGGAGGACTCAACAGGATGCCTGAAGAGAAGACCAGACTGGAGGAAGCAAAAGGATGCCTGATGAGAAGACCAGACTGTAAATTGCAACATGATGCCTGAAGAGAAGACCAGACTGGAGGAAGCAACAGTATGCCTGAAGAGAAGACCAGACTGGAGGAAGCAACAGGATGCCTGAAGAGAAGACCAGACTGGAGGAAATAACAGGAAGCCTGAAAAGAAGACCAGGCTGGAGAAAGCAATAGGATGCCTGAAGAGGAGACCAGACTGGAGGAAGCAACAGGATACCTGAAGAGAAGACCAGAGTGGAGGAAGCAACAGGATGCCTGAATGGAAGACCAGACTGGAGGACGCAACATGATTCCTCAAGAAAAGACCAGTTTGGAGGACGCAACAGGATGCCTGAAGAGAAGACCAGACTTGAGGAAGCAAAAGGATGCCTGAAGAGAAGACCGGACTGTAAATAGCAACAGGATGCCTGAAGAGAAGACCAGACTGGAGGAAGCAACAGGATGCCTGAAGAGAAGACCAGACTGGAGGAAGCAACAGGATGCCTGAAGAGAAGACCAGACTGGAGGAAGCAACAGGATGCCTGAAGAGAAGACCAGACTGGAGGAAGCAACAGGATGCCTGAAGAGAAGACCAGACTGGAGGAAATAACAGGAAGCCTGAAAAGAAGACCAGGCTGGAGAAAGCAATAGGATGCCTGAAGAGGAGACCAGACTGGAGGAAGCAACAGGATACCTGAAGAGAAGACCAGAGTGGAGGAAGCAACAGGATGCCTGAAGGGAAGACCAGACTGGAGGACGCAACATGATTCCTCAAGAAAAGACCAGTTTGGAGGACGCAACAGGATGCCTGAAGAGAAGACCAGACTTGAGGAAGCAAAAGGATGCCTGAAGAGAAGACCGGACTGTAAATAGCAACAGGATGCCTGAAGAGAAGACCAGACTGGAGGAAGCAACAGGATGCCTGAAGAGAAGACCAGACTGGAGGAAGCAACAGGATGCCTGAAGAGAAGACCAGACTGGAGGAAGCAACAGGATGCCTGAAGAGAAGACCAGACTGTAAATAGCAACAGGATGCCTGAAGAGAAGACCAAACTGTAAATAGCAACAGGATGCCTGAAGAGAAGACCAGCCTGGAGGAAGCAATAGGATGCCTGAAGAGAAGACCAGCCTGGAGGAAGCAATAGGATGCCTGAAGAGAAGACCAGCCTGGAGGAAGCAATAGGATGCCTGAAGAGAAGACCAGCCTGGAGGAAGCAATAGGATGCCTGAAGAGAAGAGCAGACTGGAGGATACAATAGGATGCCTGAAGAGAAGACCAGACCAGAGGGAGCAGTAGGCTGCTAAAAGAGAACACCAGACAAGAAGGACCGGTAAGGTTCCTAAAAGGAAGAGGGAGAGAGGCATTATGATTCCAAGAGGCAAGGAGGAAAATAAGTGGCTCATAAGTGAAGAAAGAATCAGATCTCTCTAATAACAAATTATATAAATGTTGCTATTAATTGTGCTCAAATGTGCAGAAACGACAGTGACTATTTAAAGGATGAGACAGAAATTAGATAAATAAAGACAATAAAAAATAAAAACAGATAAAACAAAAAATAAATAAGAAATAAAATAAAAAATAAAGACAGAATTTTCAGGAAAGGAAAGTAGTAAACCCAATTTTTGCGATCCTGGAATCTAATATCTACATCATTTCGCTCCTTGAAGTTCAGCTCATCGAACACGCGGCTTTTTTTTGAGTTGCGCTAACTTTGTAATTATCCTATATGGGTATAAGCTCAGTGCTAACAGTTTTCAGCCATCTAATGGGTGATCCTTCCAGGAGTTTACACCCCGGAGTGATGATGATGATGGATCATGTTTTCTTTATGCTTTTTCACAGTTTTAAGTATATTTAGATAAATGCATAAAAGAAAAAATTGAAGTAATTATACACAAAATCATACACCCACATTGTCACAACTTGACTTGTCAAAATATGGATGAAGCATTGTTTTCAATTCATTTATTTTGTGTTTTGCCTATGTTTTCCATGTGCATTTCTATTCAGCTTCAATACAACCCCTGATGGGAATGTCGGTGTGTGAACTCCTACACTTTTCAAAAGATGACAACAGGAGACCACCCGATGAGAAGGCCCGAGCGTGTCCATTATCCCGCCGGCCCATGCCGCGCAAACTTCACAGAAGTATACATATATTTTTGGAATTATCCATTTCCAAAGTCACATAAATGTAGTCTATGCCGACATTCTACCTCCTGCCCTGCGTTCTTATACATAGAGTGGGAAAACACTACAAGACAATCCATGTATACATCTACCGTCACATATCTATAAAAAATACAAGACATCTTGCAACTTTCAACCTAGTGTCTAATGCTAAGTCTAATGCTAGACTCACTCTTCCAACTCCGGACAGAAGACTTTCCATCAGTCTCATTACAATCACAGACAGGATTACAATGAAAAATAGAATTCTCTACATACAGTATACAACACACAGGATTCACCATTCACAGTAGGTGATGTCACAGCTCACCTCCTTCTGTACAATGACTGATAACGTCTCTATATACAGCAGACAACACAGGAGCCACCATTCACAATAGGTGATGTCACAGCTCACCTCCTCCCCCTCCTGTACAATGACTGATAACACCTCTATATACAGTAAATAACACAGGATCTACCATTCACAATAGGGGATGTCACAGCCCACCTCCTCCTGTACAATGACTGATAACATCTTTATATACAGTAGCTAACACAGGAGCCACCATTCACAATTGGTGATGTCACAGCTCACCTCCTCCCCCTCCTGTACAATGACTGATTATACCTCTATATACAATAGATGACACAGGAGCCACCATCCACAATAGGTGATGTCACAGCTCACCTTCTCCCCCTCCTGTAGAATGACTGATAACACCTCTATATACAGTAGATAACACAGGATCTACCATTCACAATAAGGGATGTCACAGCTCACCTCCTCCTGTACAATGACTGATTACATCTTTATATACAGTAGATAACACAGGAGCCACCATTCACAATAGGTGATGTCAGAGCTCACCTCCTCTCCCTCCTGTACAATGACTGATAACACCTCTATATACAGTAGATAACACAGGATCCAGCATTCACAATAGGTGATATCACAGCTCACCTCCTCTTTCTGAACAATGACTGATAACACCTCTATATATAGTAGATAACACAGGATCCATCATTCACAATAGGGGATGTCACAGCTCCCCTCCTTTTCTCCCTGTACAATCACTGATAACACAGGATCCACCATTCACAATAGATGTCTCAGCTCACCTCCTCTTCCTGTATAATGACTGATAACACCTTTATATACAATAGATAGCACAAGATCCACAAGTCACAATGAATGATGTCACAGCTCACCTCTTCCTCCTCCTGTACAATGACTTATGATACCTCTATATACAGTAGATAACACAAGACCCACCATTCACAATAGGTGATGTCACAGGTCCCCTCTTCCTCCTCCTGTACAATGACTGATAACACTTCTATATACAGTAGATAGCAAAGGATCTACCATTCACAATAGGTGATGTCACAGCTCACCTCTTCCTCCTCCTGTACAATGACTGATAACACTTCTATATACAGTAGATAACACAGGATCCACCATTCACAATAGGTGATGTCACAGCTCACTTCCTCCTCCTCCTGTACAATGCCTGATAACACCTCTATATACAGCAGATAACACAGGATCCAGCCTTTACAATAGGTGATGTCACAGCTCACCTCCTCCCCCTCCTGTACAATGACTGATAAAAGCTCTATATACAGTAGATAACACAAGATCCACTCTTCACAATCTGAATCAACTGATCCTAATGTGCACTTGAAGAATAAGAAGTAAGGGGCCTGTTATAGATCTCGTGGCCAGTGTAAAAATTGCAAGATTTATGTACAGCGGGTGACATAAGTATTGACCACGTCCCCAATTTTTAAGTAAATATATTTCTAAAAGTGACTGACATGAGTTTCTCACCAGATGTCAGTAACAAGCCATGTAATCCACACAGACAAAGAAATCAAACCATAAATGTCCATAAATTATGTGTAATAATGAAAAAACACACAGGTAAAAAGTATTGAACACATGCAGATAGAGAGGAGCAAATAGCCATGGAAATTCCTGACACCAGCTGAAATCTATCAGTAATTAGAAAGCGATATTAATACTTAGCGGAAAATAATATCAGCTGGTTCAACTGGTGTCTCATTACCAAGGTGCCACACAAGAAACATCTCATGATGGGTAAAACCAGTGAGCTGTCTCAAGACCTATGCTATCTTATTGTTGGAAAACATACTGATGGCATTGAAGAATTGCTAAACTACTGAAGATTCCAGTGAGATTTCCGCAAGATTTCAGACAGAAGAGTGAAAAGAATTATTAGAAGAGCCAAGAACCACCAGTGGAGAGCTACAGAAAGATCTGGAATCGGAAGGTTCAATTATTTCAAAGAAAACAATAAGCAATACACAAAAAAATAACACATTTTTCTACCGGCTAATGGGTATAATAACAATGAGTATGATTTTTATATAGGGCAATACTGGAAAACATGTGTTACGTTTGCATTTTCCAGTCAATATCTCAAGGATTTTAAACATTCTGAATTTTGATTTATAACTAAAAATGTGGCTGTCTAATATAGTTTATGAAGAATTTTAAGATATATCATGTTTTTTAGAGATAGTAGGCCAATCAAACTCTATTGTGAAAAATAATTGTGCTTACATCTATTAAATACTTCTAATGCCCGTACCAGCATCCTTACAGTGTTCTGCCTCCCTCCCTCGGTGGGGACCCCGGCAGTCTCACCTTCCCGTCTGCCCCATGATGGCTACTCCATCCCTGGTACATGTCGCTGTCTCCCAGGGTCTGTGCACAGGACTCTTGGGAATGCCCGTAGGGTGCGCACACACACACACACACACACACACACACACACCTCCTTTTCTTTAATGGCCAATGCACCCTGACCCGGTAGTGCCTCTCAACTCGGCTGAGAGGCATCAGGTATTTAAGGCACCACCCACTAGCTCAGACAAGCTAGTCACCACCCACTAGCTCAGAGACAATTGAAAATTAGTGCAATTTTTGCCCAACCATTTTTTTTTTACCTTGGCTTTTATTAAGAATTAAGACCTTCACAACTTTTAACCCTTTTATGACTTAACCTCATTCAATTAAATGGGTATATTTTTTTTTTTTTGAGAAATAATATATACTATTAAAATATAATTTTTTATTTATTTATTTTTTAAATCCAGGATTGATGATCACATAATATTGTCTTTGCTCATGTACCTCCACTTTTTATTAATGTTAAAAATAATCTTACAAGTAAAGATAAAAAAAAGCAGTATTATATCTTGATTTTATTTTTTTTACATTACATATAGCTAATATTCTGTATAATTACAGAATGATTCTGTATAAATCATAATATTTACAATAATATTTATATTATAATAATTTTATATATATATATATATATATATATATATATATATATATATATATATTATAAATTACATATTCATATTTATAATAATATCCTGTATAATTACAGAATAATTCTGTATAAACCACCATATTTACAATAATATTTATATTATAATAAATTATTAAATATTTTATTGTTATATATTATATGTTATAATTTATAATAATATTCTGTATAATTAAAGAATAATTCTGTATAACCATAATATTTACAATAATATTTATATTATAATAAATTATTAAACATTATATAGTTATAAATGATATGTTATAATTTATAATAATATTATGTATAATTACAGAATAATTCTGTATAAATCATAATATTTCCAATAATATTTATATTATAATAAATTATTACAAATTGTATTTTAATTATATATTATAATGTATAATAATATTCTGTACAATTACAGAATAATTCTGTATAAATCATAATATTTACAATAATATTTATATTATAATAAATTATTACAAAGTACATATTATTATAAATTATATATTATAATTTATAATAATATTCTGCATAAAAATTAAAAATAAAAAAAAGTACAGTTTAATTATTTTTTTTACATTACATCTAGTTCATATATTTTGTTTAATTACAGAATAATTCTGTATAAATCATATTGACAATAATATTTATATAATATTAAATTATTATAAATTATATATTATAATTTATAATAATATTCTGTATAATTACAGAATAATTCTGTTTAAATCATAATATTTACAATAATATTGATATTATAATAAATTAAAAAGTATATATCAATAAAAAATATATATTATAATTTATAATAATATGATGTATAATTACAGAATAATTCTGTATAAATCATTATTTACAATGATATTCATATTATAATAAATTATTATAAATTATATATTTTTAAAAATTATATATTATAATTATTAATAATATTTTGTATAATTACAGAATAATTCTGTATAAATCATAATATTTACAATGATATTTATATTATAATAAATTATTATAAATTATATATTTTTAAAAATTATATATTATAATTATTAATAATATTTTGTATAATTACAGAATAATTATGTATAAATCATAATATTTACAATGATATTTATATTATAATAAATTATTATAAATTATATATTTTTAAAAATTATATATTATGATTCTTAATACTATTTTGTATAATTACAGAATAATTATGTATAAATCATAATATTTACAATGATATTTATATTATAATAAATTATTATAAATTATATATTTTTAAAAATTATATATTATAATTCTTAATACTATTTTGTATAATTACAGAATAATTATGTATAAATCATAATATTTACAATGTTATTTATATTATAATAAATTATTATAAATTATATATTTTTTAAAAATTATATATTATAATTATTAATAATATTTTGTATAATTACAGAATAATTCTGTATAAATCATAATATTTACAATACTATTTATATTATAATAAATTATTACAAAGTATATATTTTTATAACTTATATATTATAATTTATAATAATATTCCACATAAACCTTCATGTTGTGTCCGGTTGATACAAAATACCGCAAAAAAAAGGCTTATTATTTACGCTAATGAAAAACGAAGCTATCGATCATATATATAAATAATGCAAACTTGCCCCCAATCTCTGCCGCATTCAAACACTAGGAGGAAATTTTTTATTAAGGCACGCTGTCACTTTTTAAATAAAATATATGCCTTGGAAGACTAGGGATGGAAAAAGAAATCGAAACTCTTGCACAGTGGTGATCACTTGAGACAGGTCACTCCAGCAATTCCAGCGGTTGCGTAACGTGGGTCTCATGTGGATGGTGCTGTAAGGGTTAACCCATAGTGTAACATGGATGTGCTCAGTGCATGGAATTGCCTTGAAATCCTCATTCATGTGAATGTTTCCCGATTTGGTATTCCAGTGTCAGATTTACTGTATTCGCAAATTCCGGTTTTCTTTCAAGAATATCGGAGTAGAACTTTGATGTGATTGTAAACCGTATCAATTATTCAAGGTACAGTATCTAACTGCTACTTCCTCTATGATGCGTCCTCTCCAGGGGAACCACAGGCGCTCAAATTGATTGTTTTTTATTTAATTTTTAAAAAACCATACCTATTTTAACTTTTGTCTATATGTTATCCACATAGGTGTGAAAGGTTACTACAGTCGGGTATTACGGGGATATTCTCACACATGTTTTTGCACCATTCTGCTCATTTACACTATTAATCATTGCAAATAGAACGTATTGATACCATTTATGTACAGTAGGCACTGTACATTCTGATCCTATTGGCTTGTCCTTGCCATGTTGTTCTTGGTTACTTCTTGCGCAGGTTTTTCTTCTCTGAGGATGAACATATTCATTCTTTTCTAAGTATAGTGGTGTTTCTCAGAGCAGTGAGGCAGCGCATGCGCAATCCTCAAGTTGCAAAGTGAGCATGCGCAGTTTAACTAATCACACAGGAGTGAACAGGGTGTAGTTGTTGGGAGGTTACACGGCCAAAGTGCTGGACCATAGTAATGAGCAAATCTGACAAAACCCGAATTCAGCAGTTTGCTCGAATTTGGTTGGGAAATTTGTTTTGCATCAAATTTATTCTATGCAAATTGAATGTGCATTACTATGCTTTGACGGCTTTCCTATGATCTGGTCACCATCTTTGGTCCTGTGAGCAAAATACACTCCTTCTATGCCATTGGAACTCCAAATTAGTAAGATTTGTTTTACGAGCGCTCGGGAAATCATAACCGCGCACAAGCTTTGTATTGTACAGAAACTTTCTGCTTTATTACATCATCTGACCAGTTTATATAGTACATCAAAAAAAGAAATAACTCCTCAAAACTAGGCACCAATAGGAGCCACAGGGGTGTGTATAGAAATGTGAAACTTTCCCACCCATCAGTGTTAGCTGAGTCCTCTGCCATCATTCAGTTATAAGATAAGATGGTTTCTAGAAGAACAAAATGTCTTTTATTCTCTTGCAGTCCAGTTAAGAGTCTACTTGACAACCTCAATGATATAAGCCTAGAGGCAGGTTCGGGAAATCATTACAGCACACACGCTTTGTATTTTACTGAAACTTTCTGCTTTATTACATCATCTGACCAGTTTATATAGTACATCAAACAAAGAAATAACTTATCAGAACTATGCACCAATAAGAGCTGCAGGGGTGTGTATAGAAATGAACTTTCCCATCCATCAGTGTTAGCGGAGTCCTATGCCATCATTGAGACAAGATGGCTTCTATAAGAACAAAATGGCTTTTATTCTCTCACAGTCCAGTTACCAGAGTACTTGATAGCCTCCATGATATAAGCCCAGAGGCAGGTTCGGGAAATCATTGCAGTGAACACACTTTGTATTGTACTGACACCTTCTGATTTATTACATCATCGGACCAGTTTATATAGTACATCAAACAAAGAAATAACTCCTCAGGACTATGCACCAATATGAGCCGCAGGGGTTTGTATAGAAATGTGAAATTTCCCAGCCTATCAGTGTTAGCTGAGTCCTATGCCATCATTCAGACAAGATGGTTTCTATAAGAACAAAATGTCTTTTATTGTCTCACAGTCACCTGGTCACCTGATCTTTTAATGAAAATATTAAAAGTTATATTTTAATGGGGTACTCCCCTTATGGTTTTTCCTTTTATTCTCTCACAGTCCAGTTGCCAGACTACTTGATAGCCTCAATGATATAAGCCTAGAGTCTGCTTCGGGAAATCATTGCAGTGAACACACTTTGTATTGTACTGAAACATTCTGCTTTATTACATCATCTGACCAGTTTATATAGTACATCAAACAAAGAAATAACTCCTCAGAACTATGCACTAATAAGAGCCACAGGGGTGTGTATAGAAATGTGAAACTTCCCTGCCCATCAGTGTTAGCTGAGTCCTATGCCATCATTCAGTTATAAGACAAGAGGGTTTCTATAAGAACAAAATGGATTGTATTCTCTCAGTCCACTTACCAGTGTACTTGATAGCCTCAATGATATAAGCCTAGATGCAGGTTCGGGAAATCATTGCAGCACACACGCTTTGTATTGTACTGAAACTTTCTGCTTTATTACATCATCTGACCAGTTTATATAGTACATCAAACAAAGAAATAACTCCTCAGAACTATGCACTAATAAGAGTCGCAGGGATGTGTATAGAAATGTGAGACTTTCCCACCCATCAGTGTTAGCTGAGTCCTCTGCCATCATTCAGACAAGATGTTTTCTATAAGAACAAAATGGCTTTTATTCTCTCACAGTCCAGTTGCCAGACTACTTGATAGCCTCAATGATATAAGCCCAGAGGCAGGTTCTGGAAATCATTGCAGCACACACACTTTGTATTGTACTGATACTTTTTACTTTATTACATCATCTGACCAGTATATATAGTACATCAAACAAAGAAATAACTACTCAGAACTATGCACCAATATAAGCTGCAGGGGTGTGTATAGAAATGTGAAATTTCCCACCCATCAGTGTTAGCTGAGTCGTATGCCATCATTCAGACAAGATGGTTTCTATAAGAACAAAATGGCTTTTATTCTCTCACAGTCCAGTTACCAGAGTACTTGATAGCCTCAATGATATAAGCCCAGAGGCAGGTTCGGAAAATCATTGCAGCATACACTCTTTGTATTGTACTGAAACGTTCTGCTTTATTACATCATCTGACCAGTTTATATAGTACATCAAACAAAGAAATAACTACTCAGAACTATGCACCAATATAAGCTGCAAGAAAAGAAAGAAAAATTCATTTCACCAAATTGCTGTAATCCGCTGTCTGTCAGGGGCTGCGCACGGAAGGCTAGGCTGCCATTTGACGATCAGAAAAAGGAAATTTCCAGCGCAGTCCAATATATCCGATTAAAATTCATTTTTATTAGGTAAATCCATAAAAATTAGGAAAATACAAAGCGGTCAGCAGGATATTGCATGGATGTAATACAGACCCCACAAAGCTACGCGTTTCGACGTTGAGTCTTAATCATGCTCATGCATGATTAAGACTCAACATCGAAACGCGTAGCTTTGTGGGGTCTGTATTATATCCATGCAATATCCTGCTGACCGCTTTGTATTTTCCTAATTTTTATGGATTTACCTAATAAAAATGAATTTTAATCGGATATATTGGACTGCGCTGGAAATTTCCTTTTTCTGAATATAAGCTGCAGGGGTGTATATAGAAATGTGAAACTTCCCAGCCTATCAGTGTTAGCTGAGTCCTATGCCATCATTCAGTTATAAGACAAGTTGGTTTCTATAAGAACAAAATGGCTCTTATTCTCTCACAGTCCAGTTACCAGAGTACTTGATAGCCTCAAGGATATAAGCCTAGAGGCAGATTCGGGAAATAATTGCAGCACACACACTTTGTATTGTACTGAAACTTTCTGCTTTACTCGTACATCATCTGACCAGTTTATATAGTACATCAAACAAAGAAATAACTCCTCAGAACTATGCACTAATAAGAGCCGCAGGGGTGTGTATAGAAATGTGAAACTTCCCTACCCATCAATGTTAGCTGAACCCTGTGACATCATTCAGTTATAAGACAAGATGGTTTCTATAAGATCGCCTTCGCAAAAAGTGAAAACGTTTTCTGACAATGAAGACCTATTGAGGTCATCTACTGGAACAGATCAAGGACAACATGATGATCAATATCGTATCAATATCAGCCTGAATGTAATCCATTTTTGAGGTCACAAATTTTGGAAATTTCGATGATCTCTAAAACAAATGACTGCCTTTCTAGGATCCTTCTGCGTTTTAGCTGCTAATTATTATCTATGAGGCTAATGACAGCTTTATAATTACAAAAAAAGAAAAAAAAGAAACAATTTACCTGCAGATTTCGAGAATGACAAATCTGCCAAATGACTAACGATTACACAGCCCTCGTGAGACAAGTTGGTTTCCTTGGAAACACTTAAAAGTTTCAAATATTTGAATAAATTCATACTTGTCGGAATTTTGGAAGTTGTCAGTCGTCTCCATTAAGAGCGTAAGTCACATTGTAATCCTGGGAGAGGATCACTTCATGTCACATGATCTAATATGGTATTTGGACTATATGACTTCATTTCTTGATGTCGACCCTAGAGAGCCGAGTAGATTTAATAGTATGCTCAATAAATTAATTCACATCGAGCAGTGAAGGAAGAGAGATAACTTTCTCAGCAGAAAAGAGCGGAAGTTTTATTTTCTCTTTATCACCAAGTTTTACTGCGGATCTCTCAATACTTTCGAATTGGAACTCGCCCAACCACACCAATAAAATGTCCATAAAGTAAGGAAACCTATCATGAGCTCCGTTCTTCCTGAATTCAGTGTCAGCTGTCTGCACTTTGTGGTTATCTTACACCAACAGGCTTTAATGTGATAAAAAGCTACCGTGCATAAATCTTAGCGGGCCAAAGTTTTCACTTGGAAACAGTAATTTGGTGCTGTGTAAATAAAGTTGATGGATTTTTCATTTTGCAGATATAATACCTTCGTAGAGTGGGGTGAGGTGGTAGTCGAGGGCAAGAGATTGACTCCAGATGCTCTGGCACGCTACATGAAAGAACTGGTCCTGGTGAGGCAGTAGTCGAAGGTAAGGGATTGACTCCGGATGCTCTGGCATGCTGCATGAGGGAGCTGGTCCTGGAAGGCAGTAGTCAAGGGTGAGAGATTGACTCTGGATGCTCTGGCATGCTACATGAAGGAGCTGGTCCTGGAGGGCAGTAGTCAAGGGCGAGGGATTGACTCCAGATGCTCTGGCGCGCTACATGAAAGAGCTAGTCCTGGCACGGTGGTAGTCAAAGGTGAGGGATTGACTCCAGATGCTCTGGCATGCTACATGAAAGAGCTGGTCCTGGCGGGGCAGTAGTCAAGGGTGAGGGATTGACTCTGGATGCTCTGGCATGCTGCATGAAGGAGCTGGTCCTGAAAGGCAGTAGTCAAGGGTGAGAGATTGACTCCGGATGCTCTGGCATGCTACATGAAGGGCTGGTCCTGGAGGGCAGTAGTCAAGTGCGAGGGATTGACTCCAGATGCTCTGGCGCGCTACATGAAAGAGCTAGTCCTGGCGCGGTGGTAGTCAAAGGTGAGGGATTGACTCCAGATGCTCTGGCATGCTACATGAAAGAGCTGGTCCTGGCGGGGCGGTAGTCAAGGGTGAGGGATTGACTCTGGATGCTCTGGCATGCTACATGAAAGAGCTGGTCCTGGCGGGGCGGTAGTCGAGGGTGACTGACTGACTCTGGATGCTCTGGCACACTACATGAAAGGGCTGATCTTGGTGGGGAGGTAGTCAAGGGCGAGCGATTGACTCTGGATGCTCTGGCATGCTACATGAAAGAGCTGGTCCTGGCAGGGCGGTAGTTGAGGGTGAGGAATTGACTCTGGATGCTCTGGCATGCTACATGAAAGGGTTGATCTTGGCGGGGCGGTAGATAAGGGCGAAGGATTGACTCCGGATGCTGTGACATGCTACATGAAAGACCTGATCCTGGCGGGGCAGTAGTTGAGGGTGAGGGATTGACTCCGGATCCTCTGGCATGCTAAATAAAAGAGCTGGTCCTCGCAAAGCGGGAGTCAAGGGCGAGGGATTGACTCCGGATGCTCTGACACGCTACATGAAGAGGTGGTCCTGGTGGGGCGGTAGTCAAGGGTTTGGGATAGACTACGGATGCTCTGGCATGCTACGTGAAAAAGTTGGTCCTTACGGGGTGTGTGGACTTGTCTTGTGTGGGCTGTGAACCCGTGCTTGCCGCATATGGCCGCTGACGTCAGCTGGTGAAGACCTGATGATAACTCTTCTCCACATAGAGACCAACTTTACTCAACGCTTCATTCTCAGGAACAACTTCACACTCAAGATAGTGAGCACATCTTTTCCAGAATGTTACAATTGTACAAGGCATATCCAGACACAGTCCTAGTTCCCGCTTGGTTTCTATCAATCTTACTGGTCTTGTAAGTTCCAGCACAACACCCCAATGTTACAGTACAACTCATGACACTCATTTTCCCTTGCAGTGGCTCCACATCTAGTCTCTTCATAGAAGAGAGGATCAGGAATCTTATCACTATGGTCAGCGTCCACCCTTGTATTCTCAGACACTTGTGGAGAATCCGCTTAGATAAGCTGACTCTGTTCACACGCCAGTTAGGATTAACCTATTACTTTGATGGTTAAGGGGCCTGCCCATTAGAGTCCTGTCATCTGGATAATAATGCACCAACTGTTGCATACAAACACCAGGGTTGCAGGAGGCAAGCAATCAGCAACTTCACTTGTGCAGCCTACCACCAGGGCTGAAAGCAACATGGCTCCAAGAGCTTCAATAGACTTCTTCCTTAAATAGTGGTCAGTTCAAAATTATTTTTCTTTCTATAACTGGCATAAGGTGATGGGACATGTGACTATTTAAAGGGAATGGGAGTGGTGAGAAACCGATAGCACCTGAGATGAACTAACAAAATACTACCAGCAGACAAAACGTTCTTAACTCTTGATGAGCTAAAAGACAGTTCATCAAGGCTAGTAATGCATCAACTGTTGCATCCAAGCACCAGGGCAGCAGGAGACAAGAGATCAGCAACTTCACTGCTGCAGCCTAACACCAGGGCTGCAAGCAACATGGCTCCAAGAGCTTCAATAGGCTTCCTCCTTCAATGGCAGTCAGTTCAAAATTATTTCTCTTTTTATAACCGCCATCAGGTGATGGGACATGTGACTATTTAAAGGGAATGGGAGTGGTCACAAAACGATTACACTTGAGATGAACTAACAAGATACTACCAGCAAACAAAAGGTCCTAAACTCTTGATGCACTAAAATAAAGCAAATATATTTAATATCTAGAGTTTCTCAAGGCAATGTGAGACTCACATCCCAAATCTGTCACATCTCCCCAGGACAGGAGACCCTTGAGAAAACGAATGCCAAACATGGACATAATCTCAGTTCTTCCTTCCTTTTCCCTCCATAATGTTTCTATGCACATTGTATGTCTGCGGGATACAGAGAGGGCCTGCTGGTGCTGCCCTAGGCTCCGCCAATGGAGGCTGAAGAGAGATATAGGTGCAGGATTTGGGTCTCTACCTGGATGACAATGAAATGCATGCTGGTGGCTCAGGGTCTGAAGGAACGATTCATGATTTTGTGGCACCACAAGCATCACAGGGAATGGAAGGATTTCTTACATCCTGAAGCAGTAAGGCTTCATTGCATACTTTACCAGCATCACAATAAGAAATTGTATCAGCATTTTAAGGACCTTGAAGCAATTGAATCCAAGGGGAACCAGGTCAGGTGAACAAAGCGTCATGGCAGAGGCCAGTCCCCACCAGTCAAGCCCATCCTTTCCCCCTGGGTTTGTGGCACTGTTTATATTCATTGCCCTTTATTCTTTTATGCTTAGTTGGATTAGTACAAAAGGAGAAGACAAAAAAAATCTGAAACCGTGATAATGTGAACCCACAAGCGTTCCCTGGATGCTGACGATGCAGAGTTTTCATTGATATCAATAGAGGTGAAATTCAGAAAAACACATCTATGAATAACTAGCAAGACATGAAAAGTTTAAATAAAAATACAGCGGCTTAATAGTGCACCCCGAGGCAAATCTCTTCCAGAAATTTTGAACAAATAACTGGAAATATGCTTTAAGATGTGCAAGGAGCCTGTTTTTAAGTAAATCTTTGAAAACCTCGCAGATCAGAAGCCGGTAGACTCCAGTTGTGATCAGTGTGAATGTAGAAAGAATGTTTTGTTAGCGCCGCTGCTCTGCCAGGCACGATGTGGTCCGCAGAAACGACTATTTCTGTGGTTATTGGACTCCAATATTTGTTAGTCCAACTCGTAATCTTTCACAAATAGTAAAATAGAATAATAATAAGACAATATCGTAAAGGAATATTCCCATCTCATACAATTATGGAATATGGGTGGGAAATGCCCTAAATGTATAAGAGATGTGGGTCGTGCTTCTGTGACCTGAATTTACCCTAAAAGCGATATCTAGTAGGTGCGCGGAGATTACATCAACGGGAATGGAGAGAAGTGCGCATGAGCGCATGGAAATTTCCTTGGTGAAATAAGACGGCTGCCCAACAACCTTACCTGAGAACACCATCAACCTTCTGGTAACCTATGGGCCAACACGTAAGCTCCGCAATTGGATAGGGTTACAGTCAGCTCAATTTTCACACATAATCCCATCAAATATTGGTCCAACAGGTGGAGTTTATAGAAATAGTGCCCAAGGTTGGCTATTTCTGGGGGGACTTGGGGCATTACTATGAAGATCAGGGGCATTCCTGAGCTTGGTTGATGTGTGGGATGTTGGGGCATTACTATGAGGATCTGGGATGTTCCTGAGCTTAGTTGGTGTGCGGGATGTTGAGGCATTACTTTGAAGATCTAGGTCGTTCCGGAGCTTGGTTGGTATGTGGGAATTGGGGCATTGCTATGAAGATCTGGGGCGTTCCTGAGCTTGGTTGGTGTGCAGGATGTTGGGGCATTACAATGAAGATCCTGGACGTTCCTGAAATTGGTTGGTGTGCAGGGTGATAAGGCTGCTTTACACCAGACAATCTATCGTGCGATAGATCGTCGGGGTCACGGTTTTTGTGACGCACATCCGGCATCGCTGGCGATGCCGGCCTGTGTGACATCTCCTAGCGACGCAGTATCGCTCACAAATCGTGAGTCGTGTACTAGTCGCTAGGTTCCATAATATCGTTTAATTTAGTTGTTCATCGTTTCCGGGGTAGCACACGCCGCTCCGTGTGACACCCCGGGAACGATGAACAGCAACTCACCTGCGTCACGCGGCTGCCGCCGGCTATGTGAAGGAAGGAGGTGGGCGGGATGTTTACGTCCCGCTCATCTCCGCCCCTCTGCTTCCATTGACGTCGCTGTGACGCCGAACGTCCCTCCCACTCCAGGAAGTGGACGTTCGCCGCCCACAGCGAGGTCGCACGAGAGGTAAGTACGTGTGACGGGGGTTATTGACTTTGTGCGACACGGGCAGCGATTTGCCCGTGACGCAAAAAGGACGGGGGCGGGTACGATCGATTGTGAAATCGCACAATCGGTCGTACCGTGTAAAGCAGCCTTTAGGGCATTACTATGAGGACCTGGGACGTTCCTAAGCTTGGTTGGTGTGTGGGATGTTGGGGCATTTGTATGAAGATCTGGGGCGTTCCTGAGCTTGGTTGGTGTGCGGGATGTTGGAGGATTACTATGAGGATCTGGGATGTTCCTAGGCTTGGTTCGTGTGTGGGATGTTTGGGCATTACTATGAAGATCTGGGAAATTCCTGAGCTTGGTTGGTGTGCGGGATGATGGGGCATTACTATGAGGATCTAGGACGTTCCTGAGCTTGCTTGGAGTCTGGGATATTGGGGCATTACTATGAGGATCTGGGACGTTCCTGAGCTTGGATGGTGTGTGTGATGTTGGGGCATTACTATGAGGATCTGGGACGTTCCTGAGCTTGGATAGTCTGTGTGATGTTGGGGTATTACTGTGAGGACATGGGACGTTACTGAGCTTGGTTGGTGTGCGAGATGTTGGGGCATTACTATGAGGATCTGGGAGTTCCTGAGCTTGGCTGGTGTGCGGGATGTTGGGGCATTACTTTGAAGATCTGGGGTGTGCCTGAGCTTGGTTGGTGTGTAGGATATTGGGGCATTGCTATGAAGATCTAAGGCATTCCTGAGCTTAGTTGGTGTGCAGGATGTTGGAGCATTACTATGAGGATCTGGGACGTTCATAAGCTTGGTTGGTGTTTGGGATGTTGGGGCATTACTATGAGGAGCTGTATGGGACATCCTGCATTTCAGTAAGTGTAGCTGTTGTGGTACCCTCGTCTATCATACATATGTTGCATATCCTCTGAATATGCCAGGGATGTATGAGATGGGAATAACCACTTTGAAGAGTTATAGAAGAGCAGCAAGAAGAATTAAGAAATCGTTCCATCGTTCCATAGGGCACAATAAAGATGCTCAGTCTTCCAATGACAACAGCTCAGAGAATGTGTGCAACCAAGGCTTGTGTTAAGGACTGTATGAACCCAAATCATTAGGAACCTGTCACCTATCACTATCCATACTCTGTCATATAGGAACACTGACACAATAGAAAAGCTTCTTTCCATATGCCCTATTACAGTGTTCATGAACCAGTAGCTCCCCAGTTAATGCAAATCTACATTTCCCATTATTTTATTCAGTGCATGCTGTGACCTATAGATTTGCAACAACTCAAAGGTCATAGGATGAGGATCACTGCCCTACTAAAAACACAGAGTTGATTTTACCCAGATCTGCATGGGTCCATTCAAGACCAGTAGACTTTAAGTATCAGCAGTGAGAAAGGGAATAATACATAACTTTTATTAGAATTATTAAAAAAATTGCGTAGTGCTGCAATTTATAAATTAATTTTTTGTGCAAAAAAATGAAACAATACTCATGTCCAAGAGGACCAACAAAGATAGCGTTGGAGCCCCCCCGGTGGTGTCCGTCAATGATAGACCATAATCACCAGATGGACATTGAGGGGCTTCGACGCCAAATCAGTGTCCAAGATTCATAGACACTGTGAATTGATGACTACTATGAGCCGGATAAATGGGGCAACAACCTATAATCCTATTAGTCAGGTTAGGGTCATGGGAGGATATATTCCAGTGGGAACCAAGCCCCCCAATAGGACTCACCAATGTAATATACAGTATGGGGTTACTAAATCCCCCAAAAAACAAGCTTTTCATACATGTAAACACCAATTACCAACCATAACCTAACAGAAATCTAACAAAAATCCATCCAAGATCACAGTGGTGTTTCTTGGATTTAATTCAGAGTATAATCACGGCAGTAAACATATAGGTATAATTATTGCCTCTTGTTTATAATGACCGGCTCATTTATACATCATGCAATTATAAATAGAGAAATGGAATGGTCTCACCCAGTTGTAGGTGCAGGTCAGTAGTTAGAAGGGGGTCATCAGGATAGATGAATCGGGTGGCTGTCCATGGCCGGGCAGGAGCTCTCTCCCTGGCAGGAACTAGCTGAACCCTCAAGCCCCATTAGCTCCAGCCCTTACAAGGACCGTCCCAAACTGACCCTGATTAAATTAGCCCTAAAGATTCATTACCATGGAACCTCCCGACGCGTTTCCTCCGCCAGGATTCATCAGGGGAGATACTGTAGGTGAAGGGCTCAAGATGCAGGTATAGAGACCCCAACATACAAGTGGTCAGACTCCTGGCGGAGGAAACGCGTCGGGAGGTTCCATGGTGATGAATCTTTAGGGCTAATTTAATCAGGGTCAGTTTGGGACGGTCCTTGTAAGGGCTGGAGCTAATGGGGCTTGAGGGTTCAGCTAGTTCCTGCCAGGGAGAGAGCTCCTGCCCGGCCATGGACAGCCACCCGATTCATCTATCCTGATGACCCCCTTCTAACTACTGACCTGCACCTACAACTGGGTGAGACCATTCCATTTCTCTATTTATAATTGCATGATGTATAAATGAGCCGGTCATTATAAACAAGAGGCAATAATTATACCTATATGTTTACTGCCGTGATTATACTCTGAATTAAATCCAAGAAACACCACTGTGATCTTGGATGGATTTTTGTTAGATTTCTGTTAGGTTATGGTTGGTAATTGGTGTGTTTACATGTATGAAAAGCTTGTTTTTTGGGGGATTTAGTAACCCCATACTGTATATTACATTGGTGAGTCCTATTGGGGGGCTTGGTTCCCACTGGAATATATCCTCCCATGACCCTAACCTGACTAATAGGATTATAGGTTGTTGCCCCATTTATCCGGCTCATAGTAGTCATCAATTCACAGTGTCTATGAATCTTGGACACTGATTTGGCGTCGAAGCCCCTCAATGTCCATCTGGTGATTATGGTCTATCATTGACGGACACCACCGGGGGGGCTCCAACGCTATCTTTGTTGGTCCTCTTGGACATGAGTATTGTTTCATTTTTTTGCACAAAAAATTAATTTATAAATTGCAGCACTACGCAATTTTTTTAATAATTCTAATAAAAGTTATGTATTATTCCCTTTCTCACTGCTGATACTTATCTTAATTTTGAGAGGTAATTTGGGAACGGCTTCTCATCACCTGTTTCTATACTGCTGGTATTTGTTTTTTTACCAGTAGACTTTACTTTGAATTTCCCCCAAAATTCTAATTCCAACTAATCTGAACTTTTGGGAATTCGACCTGTAGAAATCCAGCAAAATGGTGGTCAGTCTCAATTTTTGCTGGATAATGAGGGCTGGAACAGAGTTAAAAACAACCAATAAACTTTTAGAATCAGCTCTCCTCAGTCCTCCTCATACCTGTCTCACTGCTGCTCCTTTTCCTTCGTCTGATTCAGTTCCTCTTCCCTTTTCTTGTTCCTCTGGTTTTCCAACCGGCTATGCAGACCGCTAGGTTTCCACAAGGTCATGTTGGACATGACGCATGTCACTGAGCACCTCAGGCATAGCACATTGACATTGACATACATCCCGTCCATTTGACTGCAAAGGTCTTAGTCAGAACCCACTGGAAATAGTGAAAAAGGAAAATGAGCTGATTAAATGATGGACCAAGAGTGGTGACAGAACAGGTGTTTGGAGGGCCCAACAGAGGGGAGTATTAGGCTAGGGTCATGAGATTGTATTGTTTCTCTTCCAAGAAAATTGATCCAATAATGCTAATAAGACTCTGATCAGAGTGTGATACAATTTTCCTGGATGTGGAGAGCATGGACAAAAAAGTCTTCATCTTCTCCTTTCTGTCAGTCGGATGTCATCCAAGTGTAGTCCAAGTTTTCTCCCCAGACCTATGGACTTCACGTCACGGCTGGGGACAGAAGCTATACCAGCCATATAGTACAATATAAAGGGAAGAGGAAAGGAATGCCCTATCGCTAGAGAATGGGAGAAGTGGTGACCCCTGACAAAAACCTGCAGCTCACCCTCACTGCCCTCACCAACCCTATACAGGTTCTGTACCGGTCACCGAGCAGGAATACCTCACCCTAGGCAAACCCTGATCTAGGTAAATAGGATGGAAACTTCAGCTCACCTGCTGCCCAGACTGCTCAGCCTTGCGGGTGCCTAGGATCCTTCGGTTATCCCAACCGGTAACAGGCAACGTGAAGTGAAAAAGAGGATGATCCGGCACAAAATCTCCTTAGGTAAAAACATCCAAAATTTATTGAAACATCATTAAAAACAGCGTGAAGACCAAGTATCCACTCAGATGGTAAACATGGGGATCATGACAACTTTACGCGTTTCGGACTGTAATAAAAGCAAAAAAAGTCCTTAATCATAAGTGTACACTTATCCGGAGATTTTGTGCCGGATCATCCTCTTTTTCACTTCACAAACCCTGATCTAGGCCCTATGTAAGGATGGTGGGAATGAGCGCTTGTAAACACCACTAACACAGGGGAAATGCAAATACTACCACCTGAGCCCAGATAGATAGCAAAAGTCAAACACTTATCTTAGGAGCAGATACCACAGAAGTCTCTGGAACAACAAAAGGAGACCATTGCTGCAGACCACAGTCAGGAAAAATGATAAACTGCACCCAAACCACCCCAAGGTAAGGTTTATAAAGGAAGTCAGAGGCTAGCAACTGAGTGGAAAAAACAGACAGTTTTCCAGGGTCATAGAGTCCGCTGCTGCAGAAAAAAAAAGTTTCAGATACCAACACATGCTGTCACTGGATTGTCAGCTGGCCGTGACACCTCCATGACAAGCCATGACACATCCGTGACACTTGCATGGCCAATTTATGGAGGTAAATATAGCACGCTGCGATTTTTGTCTTGGACAGACTCAGTCAGAGGAAAGAATTAGCCCTGTAGAATAACATTGGCTGAATATGATCTGATGTTTTGTTGAATCACACTTGGTCCAAAATTACGGTCGTGTAACCATAGCCTAAGAGTAAATTATTTGTTCTACTCTTTCCCAGGATATTCGATTCAAATCTAATTGAGATGAATCACCTCTCACTCTTGAGTTGAGCAAATCAACCCAAATCAAATATCAGCAGATTCGGTCACCTCTACCAATAATACTTATTCCAAATGATAGGGGTCCTGTGCTCCATGGTGCATTAGTTTTAGGCACCAGTAATCGAGCAGAAATTTAGAATTTAGAGTTTTATTTGAACATCATGAAGAATAACGTAGATTCTAAGAAACAATCATAACGCACAATATTTCCCTTTCATGTAGATTAAATCTCTGGAAATTTGTAGAAAATGCAGTTTTCCTTTAATTTTCTATATGGTTGATTGTAGAGCAATTTTCAGACCTGTATTTATCCAGTGGGTTTAATTTCTTTTTGAAGTCATCATTTTTCCAATTTAGTGTCTTTTTCTCTGTGTGGAAAAGCAAATAGAAGCAATCAAAAACAGAAACACATAGTGTATATGCACCGATCCTCCACACCACCTGCCAAATAGAGATGACGAGAGAATTGATCTGTAATAAAGCAAATGCCTTAAGAATTTCTCCGAAATTTGGACCCAATCAGGATGAAGAGAACATTGTGACTAAAGGCCCCGTCACACGCTACGATATATCTAACGATATGTCGTCGGGGTCACGGAATTCGTGACGCACATCCGGCATCGTTTGAGATGTCGTAGCGTGTGACACCACCAAACGACTGTTAACGGGCAAAAATACTCACCTTATCGTTGCTCATTGACACGTCGTTCATTGTCATAATGTTGTTCCTCCTTCTGTGCATCGGTTGTTCATCGTTACCAAGGCAGCACACATCGCTACGTGTGACACCCCAGGAACGACGAACACATCTTACCCGCGTCCCGCCGGCAATGCGGAAGGAAGGAGGTGGGCGGAATGTTACGTCCCGCTCATCTCCGCCCCTCCGCTTCTATTGGGAGGACGCTGTGTGACGTCGCTGTGACGCCGAACGTCCAACCCCTTCAGGAAGTGGATGTTCGCCGCCCACAGCGACGTCCTTAGGGAGGTAAGTACGCATGACGGGGATTAACGACATTGTGCGCCACGGGCAACGAATTGCCCGTGACGCATAAACGACAGGGGCGGGTACGATCGCTCATGCGATCGCACGATATATCGTCGTGTGTGACAGGGCCTTAATTCGAGCAAATTGATTTGAAATCAATTTCACGAGATTCTCCCACACTTACTGTCTAATATCACATCATTCCTAAACAATGTTTGCAGTGGAGCTGCAGAGGCTTTATGTTCCTAAAAGAAGTTGGTGAAACTCTGCAACAAAATTTCGGAAGATGGATCAGGTTAAAGTAACATCTATATGAAGGCCAGAACCCAAGTCGTCTGAGAAAAACAAAGCCCAGAGCTTCACATTGCTTCCTCCGACTTGCCTTCTTTCAAGAGTGTATCTTGATGCCAATGTTAGGGGTATACAGTGATTAAGTGACCTTTTTGATTAGTAGAAATATGTTGGCCACGTTGGGGAGAGGGGTTTCCACACTCAGATATGCTAAGGTTGCTAAAGGACATTAGCATCAGTCCCGGAGGTTTTGAAGGCAATGAACTTGATGGTTACAACAGAATTTCTTTAGGAGGTAACAGCAACAACCAAAATGTGGCAAAACATTGCTTATATTTGCAACAGTCTGCTAGAAATTACTTCAGCAGCACTTCCTTCATAATCAGTCTCTTTGACTCTTTCACAATGCAGTACACAGCCACAGCACTCAAAATGGCTCCTTTTCTCTGGGCAATGGGGCCTTTTAGCAGTTCTCAGCTGATTTCCACTTTCTTGGAGTCTACCCAGTTGCCATATCACAGTTACTTACGCAACGACTCTTGTCTCTGGCTATCTGGAACCTTTCACACTCAGGCTAAGCACTGTGTCATGCACTGTTCTGTGTTGCACTCGCTGGGTGTCATGGTGGCGTCGGATTCTAATCACACTGAAGAGTCCAACAAATTGTCTGAGTTTCTTTAGTTGCACAGCCTGTTATGGCTGGTCACTGGTTCTGGCTTCATTGCTCTCTAGTACAGAGAGAGTTAATTTCTTATGGCCTGTGATCAGCTATTGGTAGCTCAGGCTGCTGATCACCATCTCCAGGAAAAATACCCAACTGGAGGACTCACACACCACACTGAACCGCAAACTTAAGATCACCAAACAACTGGATATCAACAGGAACCAGGAAGCAAAGCTATATCTGGCAAACAGCCTCAGAATCCAGAAGCTTACAAAGGCTGGGGATGGTGATCAGCAGCCTGAACTCCCAGCAGCAGATCATAGGCCACCAGAAATTAACTTGTCCTGTACTGGAGAACAGTGAAGCCAGAACTAGCTGACACCCATGACAGGCTGTAAAACTAAAGAATCCCCAGCAGTTTGTTAGACTCTGCAGTGTGAACAGAATCTGATGCCACCATGACACCCAGCGAGTGCAACTCAAAAGACCGCACAACACTTCCAATATGGGGTAAAAACAGCGTGATTGGATAGAATTTCATCCCGAAAAAAATGGAAAACCTCACCCACCCGCCCCTGGAAGTGCTCTGTTTATGGCTGGCTGTGTGTGGGCAGAAACCCAAACTGCCCAATTAGTGACTTCCATTGGAGTTCAGGTCAAATCCGAGTCCCAAACCGAACCTCATGTAAAGTCGGGCTGAACCCGGCAAACCGAACTCTACCCACTACATATTTTTGGTTACTTTCCTGACTTTAGTTTACAAATAAAGCGCCGCTAATATCAGCGGTATTTTGCTGGAAAGCCGGATCCGGCACAAAAGCGTTTCCGTTCCATTCATCAACAATGGAAGCGCAGCAACATGCGGTCACATGCGGTTGTGTGCGTCATACACAACCGCATGTAACCGCATGGTGCCGCGTGTGACGGGGTATGCGACAGTGCAGGCAGGGACACCAGGCCGATGAACAATCCAACAAATTTTATTGAGGCAGGGAGCATAAAACATCCAATATCAAATGGTTCTTTAGAGTCCACAATGAGTCCACACAAAGAAAACACATCCGGGGGCGCCACCCAGCAATCCGACGCCAAGGAAAATGCCACAGCAGTCCTTAGATGACTGGGACAACACAATCCCACGTAGCAGCTGATCTTCAATTTCCCATAGTCCATACCTGGGCACCAGGATCTGCCCTCAGCACAGATCCTCGTCCTTCAGCCAGCAAAGCATCAACTAAAGCCCCCGTCACACACGGCGAGATCGCTGAAACGTCACAGGTTTTGTGGTGTATCAGTGACCTGGCCAGCGATATCGCTGTGTGTAACAAGCAGCAGCGAGCGGCCCCTGCTGCGAGGTTGCTGATCGTTACAAAACGATCAGGACCATTTTTTCCACATTGGTCTCCAGCTGTGCAGCACGCATCGGCGTGTTTGACGGCGGGAGACCAACGATCTGAATGTGCAGGGAACCGGCGGTACACATTGGGTAACTATGCAAACTGCTTTTCTTAGTTACACAATGTGTACCATGGTTACCAATGTACGCCGGTTACAGGCTGCCAGACGCCGGCTCCCTGCACACGTAGCCAGGGTACACATCGGGTAACTATGCAAAACGCTTTGCTTAGTTACCCAATGTGTACCATGGTTACCAGTGTACGCCGGTTACAGGCTGCCAGACGCCGTCTCCCTGCACACGTAGCCAGGGTACACATTGGGTAACTATGCAAAGCACTTTGCATAGTTATCCGAGGTGTACCCTGGCTACCAAGCACAGCGTCGTTACACAGGTCGCTGGTAGCTGGTGGCTGGTCTCTGATCGCTTTGGAAATCTGCCTCATTGACAGCTCACCAGCGACCATGTAGCTATGCTCCAGCGATCCTTGCCAGGTCGGAACACTGGTGGGATCGCTGGAACGTCGCTACGTGTGATGGGACCCCAGCTGATCCACCATCAGTCTGTTCTTCAGTGCCTATAGATCCACCCCTAGAGGGGGAAGGGTTCACACCCACTTTTGAGTAGTGGCTATGTATGGAGAAGTCTCCAGAAGCTCATGGCTCCATTGTCTCCCACAGGCCTGTCTATTGGAGTCACCCCCAGCTAAGAAGAACAAAGACAGCCAAGCAACCTACATGACCCTATGTGGCATAGAGTACATGAATACAGGCCGGGGGTTGGGGAGGGACACATCGTCACACCGCGCTTCCATTGTAAATGAATGGAACTGAAACGCATTTGTGCCAGATCCTGCTTTCCGGCAAAAAAACACTGATGTGAAGCGAGCCTGAAGGCCCCGTCACACACTACGATATATATAACGATATGTCGTCGGGGTCACGGAATTCGTGACGCACATCCGGCATAGTTAGAGATGTCGTAGCGTGTGACACCTCCGAACAACTGTTAACGAGCAAAAATACTCACCTTATCGTTGCTTGTTGACACGTCGCTCATTTTCATAATGTCATTCCTCCTTCTGTGCATCGGTTGTTCGGCGTTCCCGTGCCAGCAAACACATCGCTACGTGTGACACCCTGGGAACGACGAACACAGCTTACCTGCGTCCCACCGGCAATGCGGAAGGAAGGAGGTGGGCGGGATGTTACGTACCGCTCATCTCCGCCCCTCCGCTTCTATTGGGCGGCTGCTGTGTGACGTCGCTGTGACGCCGAACGTCCTTCCCCCTTCAGGAAGAGGATGTTCGCCGCCCACAGCGATGTCGTTAGGGAGGTAAGTACGTGTGACAGGGGTAAACAACTTTGTGTGTCACGGGCAACGAATTGCCCGTGACGCACAAACGATGAGGGCGGGTGCGATCTCTCATTCGATCGCACGATATATCGTCGCGTGTGACGGGGCCTTAATACTGTATAAAAGTGACCTAAGTATGTGAATAAAGTTATTTAATTTTATAAACAAAAACTATAAATAGTAAAAGACGTCCCGCTATCTACATATCGACTTATGCCGCAATCCTGCGAGGCGAGACCTTCATTCACCATATATCTGCACTACCGGTGCGGAGGATCAATATATAGATAGTTAAAAAAAGTAATTAGCCAGAAAACGACCTAAGTATGTGAATAAAGATACTAAATGCTCTAAATGAAAGCAGTAAATGGAAAAAGGAGCACCTATATCTACATATAGACCGATGCCGAGATTCCCGGTAGACCGTCGTTCTCCATTTATTCAGCCACAAACGGTCCAGATTGTTCTTTGTTAAGTCGTTTAATACATATTTTCTGTAAAGCATTGATCTGTTTTGACAGTGGAGACTGAGTATTTGGTAGCGGAGGTTTTCTTGGCTCTTTGCTGTGCTCTCTTACCCTTGGGGCTGTTTATTAGTAATGTTATTACTAGAAGTTTGACTTGCAAGTAGTGCGAGATTATTAGGATTGTTATCATAGCACTGGGAAAAGGATGGCACTGCTGAAAAATGTGCATCGCCAGGCTGTACAAAATGAGCTCCGCGAATAGTATTCTTGTATTCATTTCTTTTTTTTTTCTCTCCCTGTTGTTTTAGCTGGAAAAAAAATGCCATTTTTTTTTAGCACAATGAATTATTCTAAGGAGATTTTGTTATAGGGATTAGTAATACAGCAGAGTCCAGGATTGATTAAGACTGATTGACGCAAGGTAACTGAGTGAACACAAAGACGGGAGCCAAAGACATTTTAATGAGATGGCTCAATCACACGGTTATATCAGACAGACAGAAGTGATATATTCTGTTCCAGCTTTTACCAAAGGAACATAAGGACAGACGAAATCTCGAAGCGATGGAGACCGTCTTACATGAAACTGCTAAGGAAACAGGACCTGCTTAATGAAGCCCGCGCTCAAATCTGGATACCAAATGGCACATTTACAACTGTTCTACACCATGTTTTATAAATGCTGCATCGTTAAAGTACATGAACCTTTGTAATGATAATTGGCTGATCACATGCACAGCTCCCTCCATCAGTGCCATAGATAATCAATGGAGCCATATTGCACATGCGCAACCATTGCATCTGTAGCACCGGAGTCCCTGCAGGGACACCAAATCACTCACCATCCTTCTCTGCTGCTGTGTGGCCTTCCACGTGCTCTTCTGCTTTCCTCCCCTCCCGGTCCCTGTAGATGGCACACAGGGTTCCCTATGACTAAAGCCCGCTACACACGCTTCAATATATCTCACAATCCGTCGTTGGGGTCAAGTTGTAAGTGACGCACATCCGGCATCGTTTGTGAGGTGTCTGCGTGTGACAGCTACGTGCGATCAGGATTGAACGCAAAACCGTTGATCGCAAACACATCGTATCATTCTCTAGAATTGAGCGTTTTGTTGCACGAACCTAGTCAATTGTAACGTGTGACATCCCTCATACGATTTTGGTGTCTGATGCTATGTGCGCAGGTGTGCGCTCTGCACCGCAGCTTAAAAAAGGTCCGCTTCAGAGCGCAGCTGAAAAGCTGCGTTCTGAAGCGCCTCACAATGTCTGTCATTCACTAATCTCTGTCAGTCGGTCACTATCTCTGTCCCTCTCTCTCTGTCCATGTCAGTCTATCCCCCTCTCTCATATACTCACCGATCCCCGATCCCCGGCGCTGCACGGCATTCACACTGCTCCGGCGGCTTTTACTGTTTTGAAAAAGCCGGCCGCCCATTAAACAATCTCGTATTCCCTGCTTTCCACGCCCACCGGCGCCTGTGATTGGTTACAGTGAGACACGCCCCCACTCTGAGTGACAGGTGTCACACTGCACCCAATCACAGCAGCCGGTGGGCGTGTCTATACTGTGTAGTGAAATAAATAATTAAATAATTAAAAAAAACGGCGTGCGGTTCCCCCCAATTTTAATACCAGCCAGATAAAGCCATACGGCTGCAGGCTGGTATTCTCAGGATGGGGAGCTCCACGTTATGGGGAGCCCCCAGCCTAACAATATCAGCCAACAGCCGCCCAGAATTGCCGCATACATTATATGCGACAGTTCTGGGACTGTACCCGGCTCTTCCCGATTTGCCCTGGTGCATTGGCAAATCGGGGTAATAAGGAGTTATTGGCAGCCCATAGCTGCCAATAAGTCCTAGATTAATCATGTCAGGCGTCTATGAGACACCCTCCATGATTAATCTGTAAGTTACAGTAAATAAACACACACACGCCAGAAAAAATCCTTTATTAGAAATAAAAAACACAAACATATACCCTGGTTCACCACTTTAATCAGCCCCAAAAAGCCCTCCATGTCCGGCGTAATCCAGGATGGTCCAGCGTCGCTTCCAGCTCTGCTGCATGGAGGTGACCGGAGCTGCAGCAGACACAGCCGCTCCGGTCACCTCCACGCAGCTAATGAAGACAGCCTTGCGATCAGCTGAGCTGTCACTGAGGTTACCCGCTGTCACTGGATCCAGCGGTGGCCGCGGGTAACCTCAGTGACAGCTCAGCAGATCGCGCTACTCACCTCAGTTGCTGCGTGGAGGTGATAGGAGCGGCGGTGAGTAGCGCGATCAGTTGAGCTGTCACTGAGGTTACCCGCAGCCACCGCTGGATCCAGTGACAGAGGGTAACCTCAGTGACAGCAGCTGATCGCTCGGCTGTGTTCATTAGCTGTGTGGAGGTGACCGGAGCGGCTGTGTCTGCTGCAGCTCCGGTCACCTCCATGCAGCAGCGCTGGAAGCGACGCTGGAGCATCCTGGATTCCGCCGGACAAGGAGGGCTTTTTGGGGCTGATTAAAGTGGTGAACCAGGGTATATGTTTGTGTTTTTTATTTCTAATAAAGGATTTTTTCGGGCGTGTGTGTTTATTACTGTAATTTACAGATTAATCATGGAGGGTGTCTCATAGATGCCTGACATGATTAATCTAGGACTTATTGGCAGCTATGGGCTGCCAATAACTCCTTATTACCCCGATTTGCCAACGCACCAGGGAAAATCGGGAAGAGCCGGGTACAGTCCCAGAACTGTCGCATCTAATGTATGCGGCAATTCTGGGCGGCTGTTGGCTGATATTGTTAGGCTGGGGGGCTCCCCATAACGTGGAGCTCCCCATCCTGAGAATACCAGCCTTCAGCCGTATGGCTTTATCTGGCTGGTTATAAAATTGGGGGGGACCGCACGCCGTTTTTTTTAATTATTTAATTATTTATTTCACTACACAGTATAGACCCGCCCACCGGCTGCTGTGATTGGGTGCAGTGTGACACCTGTCACTCAGCGTGGGGGGCGTGTCTCACTGTAACCAATCACAGGCGCCGGTGGGCGTGGAAAGCAGGGAATACGAGATTGTTTAATGGGCGGCCGGCTTTTTCAAAACAGTAAAAGCCGCCGGAGCAGTGTGAACGCCGTGCAGCGCCGGGGATCGGGGATTGGTGAGTATGAGAGAGGGCTGCTAACTTCAGTCACTTAGGAGATTAGCGGTCACCGGTGAGTCCTTCACAGGTGACCGCTAATCAGGACGCGACACAGACAGAGCCGCAGCATGACCGTGAAGTCGGGTGAAGTTCACCCGAGTTCATTCTGACAGTGCGGCTCTGTCTGTGTCTGCTGTCATCTGCCATTCAGCTCTGCTACATGGCTGTCTGTGTCTGCTGTCAGCGGCCATGTAGCAGAGCTGAATGGCAGATGACATAGTAAAAACACATCCCTACACATTACACACGCTTGGCAAGTCAATAAATAAAAAAAAAAAAAAAAGGTGCCCAATGCATACGTCACAGAACACATGAACTAAAGGATCGCACACAAAATTGACCAATTTAACATAGACTACTAACGCACGTGTGACAGCAAATGAACGACCAACGCGCAATCTCATAAGATCCCGTATGCAACCTGGGCGTGTCACATCGCAAATGCGATTGTACAACTAATTGCAACGTGTAAAGTGGGCTTTAGAGACACTATGTATTTAAGGCACCCTCCCATTAGAGGAGATGCCTGCACAATATCTCATGTTAGTCAGTGTCCTGTCTGTCTAGCTAGTTGTCAGGTCCCGTTATCCTTGTGTTCATTACCTATATCTGAGTCTGCCCCTGCTGTGCCCATCTTACCTATCCGTATCCACCTGTCCAGCCTGCCTCAGTCATCCCGCCTGTACCTCAGTCCAACACCTGCCCAGGGGGTCAGCTGCTACAGTCCCGGTCACTGCCCTGGGAGTGGTACCTGGCATCTGCCTTGCGCCCCTCCTGCTAAAGAATAAACCCGGGATCCCCCTGTGATCCAGTGGGTCCACTATACCTGCTCGCTGCTCCTACACCAGCTGCGAGCATTACAGCATCATTTTAAGTGGGCACATCAGAGCCTCCTGTTGATGATCGACAACCCCCAGCAGTTTGCAAGTTACCATATATACCTGCTAAGTTTGAATGACTCATTTAATGAGCTGTCCTTAATGTGCCATGAATAAAGTTGAGATATGCAAATTGACTCTTCAGAGAGGAAGAGTACTTAAACTCTACTTTAGTGCAACCTATTGGAAGTAGCAATCCTAAACGTCAATATCGACCCTTTTACGAGCCCTGCCATATGACTAAAGGTACTGTCACACATAACGAGGATAAAAGCCAAACCAAAATCTCAATTTCCAGACACATGTTTCAGGGCATTGCCCTTCATCAGTTCAAAGCATGAGATTGGATTTGGCTGTATATGAAGTTTCTGACTGGGGTCTAAGGAGTAAAGTTGAAAACAGAGTTGAGAAAAACTCCCAAAATTCAATATGTTCAGATTCCTTCAATTCTTGGAAGAAGTTTGATTTACGTAGAAAATATTTGGTTCAAATCGAATCTGGCAGCAAGGGTTGATAAAAATATTCATCTCCTATATTCATGTTTCCATGGCCTATCCACCACCAACGCCGCTCCCACGTGGTCCCTTATTCATCTCCTCTTCTATTTCCTTAAGCGGGCTTTACACACTGCGATATCGGTCCTGATATCGCTAGTGTGGGTACCCGCCCCCATCTGTTGCGCGACACGGGCAAATCGCTGCCCGTGCCACACAACATCGCCCAGACCCGTCACACATACTTACCTGCCCGGCGGCGTCGCTGTCACCGGCGAACCGCCTCCTTTCTAAGGGGGCGGTCCGTGCGGCGTCACAGCGACGTCACTGAGCGGCCGCCCAATAGCAGCGGAGGGACAGAGATGAGCGGGACGTAACATCCCGCCCACCTCCTTCCTTCCGCATAGAGGTCGGGAGGCAGGTAAGGAGAGCTTCCTCGTTCCTGAGGCGTCACACGGAGCGATGTGTGCTGCCGCAGGAACGAGGAACAACCTCGTTACTGCTGCAGTAACGATTTTTGAGAATGGACACCCATGTCACCGATGAGCGATTTTGCACGTTTTTGCAACTATGCAAAATCGCTCATCGGTGTCACACACAACGGCATCGCTAATGCGGCCGGATGTGCGTCACCAATTCCGTGACCCCAACGAGTTCGCATTAGCGATGTCATAGCGTGTAAAGCCCCCTTTATCTCTCTAGTTTGCAAGTGGGCACTGCTGCCAACTAAAGGTACGAGATTGCTAGCGAGATCGCAGCTGAGTCACGGTTTCTGTGACGCAGTAGCGATCCCGTTAGCGATCTTGTTATGTGTGACACTTACCAGCGATCAGGCCCCTGCTGTGAGATCTCTAGTCGTTGCAGAATGGTCCAGGCCATTTTTTTCAAAGGTGATGTCCTGCTGGGCAGGACACATCGCTGTGTTTGACACTGTGTGACAGGGTCACAGTGACTGCTGAGATCGTTATACAAGTTGCAGTAGCGACCTGTATTGTTCCTGAATCGCTGGTAAGATCTGACTGTGTGACATCTCACCTGCGACCTCCCAGCGACTTACCTGCGATCCCTATCAGGTCGCATCGTTTTCGGGATTGCTGGTAAGTCGTTGTGTGTGACTGGGCCTTTAGCCCCACGTGTTCATGTGAGATGTAACACACATCACTGGTGTGGATTGTGCCACACTTGACCATGCAGGGCTTAAGGGGGCTTTACACGCTGCGACATCGCTAATGCGGAGTCGTTGGGGTCACGGAATTGGTGACGCACATCTGACCGCATTAGCGATGTTGCTGCGTGTGACACCGATGAGCGATTTTGCATCGTTGCAAAAACGTGCAAAATCGCTCATCGGTGACATGGGGGTCCATTCTCGATTATCGTTACTGCAGCAGTAACGATGTAGTTCGTCGCTCCTGCGGCAGCACACATCGCTATGTGTGACACCGCAGGAACGAGGAACCTCTCCTTACCTGCCTCCCGGCCGCTATGAGGAAGGAAGGAGGTGGGCGGGATGTTCCGGCCACTCATCTCCGCCCCTCCGCTTCAATTGGGTGGCCGCTCAGTGACGTCGCTGTGACGCCGCACGGACCGCCCCCTTAGAAAGGAGGCGGTTCGCCGGTCACAGCGACGTCACCGGGCAGGTAAGTATGTGTGACGGGTCTGCTCGATGTTGTGCGGCACGGGCAGCGATTTGCCCGTGTCGCACAACAGATGGGGGCGGATACCCACACTAGTGTGGCGCCCCTGAGGCTTCCGTCACCACAGGTCATTGCACCCCATTCAGCGGTGTGATGCCCCATTCTGGGTGAGGAAGGGAGTGAACACCGGTCCCCTGGTAAATCCACACTACACCCATTGCTAGGAACATACTGGGACCAGGGCTAGTGGCAGTTACCCTCCCATGCTGCATGCTGGGAGGAGACGTAAGACCCATCCCTGCTCCCATAGGGTGGTAGCTTAGCAACCGGGGGTGGGAAGAGCCAGCCGAGTGTAGAGCAGAGAGGAAGGTCAGAGTTTCAGTTTACCTCAGAGAGTGGGAGAGTGAGGAGACAGCATGTAGCTGTGAAAGAGAAAGGAGCTCTGTGAGCTCAGAGTGTCCGCACAGAGAAAGCAACAGAAGTCTGAGAGAGAGTGCGGAAGGAGGAAGAGGTCTGCTGGAGGCAGGCAAGGAGGAGAAGAGAAAGGAAAGAAAGCTCCAAGTCAGTCAGGAGCTGAAAGGAAAGAAAGAGACGCTTCCTGGTGAAGATCCTGGGACTCAGAGGGTCCAGGTGACACCACGCAGAGAACAGAAGGGGTCCCAGGGCCACGGGCAGTCCTAGAGGTGCCAAGGGTAGTTGTAGAGCTGCGGTGGCCTGTTCCACAGGAACATCGGTGGAGGGATCAAGCTGCAACAGGGGACGGTCCCTAGAAACCGGAGGAGCGCAAAATCATCTCCAAACAGTAAAAACCGAGGCCCAGGGAAAGTTGTAAACTCTCCGGGCCAGAACCCATAGCAGAACCTCTGGAAAAGGGGTAATCAGCCGACAGGTGACCCCCCAGCCTGGAGGCTGTTGTGGAGGCCGAGCCAGGTTTATCCTACAAAGGCAAGGTTTAAGAAGACAGCTGAAGACAGAGACACTTAAGAGAAGGGTACCGGGTTTTGCTCCAAGAATCACCCAGAAACGGCGGAGGTCCCTGACAGTGGTACCAGCAGTCCAAGGGTTCCTGCCGGCCTTGACAAGAATTGTGAGTAAAGAACTTGAAACTGCACCCTTGGAGTTGCCTCTGTTATTTCATCTGCAAAGACACTCATAAGCACCAACTGTGCCCCGGGGCACTGCTCCACCTGTGGGGAGCAGTACCACCATTGCTGCTATATCATCCCCCGGAGGCCTCATACAGCAGTGGCGGCTTATTAGCCGCATACCACAGGTGGCGTCACGAACACAAACTTTAATTCAAGCCACATATTCTACTGACACCCACCAGGGCCACGGAGCCGGGCCCAGCCACCACTGACTACCTCCGGACTAGTCCGGCCCGGCACCGGGTGTCCCATAGCCCTGGGGTGGGCGAGTCACTAGCGATATCGGGACCGATATCGCAGCGTGTAAAGTAGCTTTTAGTCAACACTGGAAGACCAAATAGAGTAGAAGGAAGTGGAGACGATCGCGAGAAGGAAGAGGAGCAGCTGCGGTGGCACAGGTATGAGAAGAACCAAGAAGAGTATGAGTTAATAATTTTTTTAAACCCCTTTCAGGTCCTCAGATTCCAGCTGTCTAATCCCAAAAATGTCATATTAAAATGTGAATTTTAGGCGAAATTAATTTAAATTAGTTTAGTATCAATTCGGTCATGATTGGTGATGGTCTAACCCCTACCAATCAACATAATGAAGATGAATTGAAGAGTACACATTTCATTACCAGGCACAAACTCTAATATAGGAAAGATGCGGTGCCCATGTCAACACTAAAAGGGCTATGAGGGTCCCAAACCATAGATAGGCCATTAGTGTTACAGTCATGGAGAACCCATGTGAAATCAAGCCTCACGACCTTCATCTCTAAATATTTGCAGTTGAATGGCTTCTTCTCAGTAATGACTTTCAATATGGCCACCTTTCCACTAATGCAGTCCATCAAATTTGTAATGAGTTGACCTTATACTGTTATTAGGAGGTCGAAACATCTACTACTTCACCAGGGTCCAACAATGGGGCTTACAAAAGAGTGTCTAAGGGACAAGTTTGAGATCACCATGCACAATGCAAAGTGTCTGCTGGTGTGAGTGGCAGTGACACGAGAGTGCAAACGAAAGGGGATGAGGGACAGGTCTTAGACAAATACAACCCAAAGCCAAAGGGGTGTCCAATCTATGAGTTATGGCAGTACAAATTCTGGAAGATGGAAATATCGAGTTTAGGTAGGTTAATAGATAGTGGAAACACAAGTTCTAGTTTTTAAAGATTTAATTTCAGATATAGTATAAGGACAGACAACCATGGTGTTCTGTACTAGGGACGTAGATCTCAAGAGAAGAAATTTCATTGGGTGTCATAAGCGTAGAGATTGGGTTTAAGAAGGTAGAAAAGAGGAGCGGCTCTAGGACTGAACCCTGAGGAACCAAAGGAGAAGTGGTGAAGTAGAGCCAGCAAATGCTATACTGAACATCAGAGAGGTCAGACTCCGAAAACCAAGAGCGGTAGCCTTAAAGGGAATCTGTCAGTAGGTGGTTACTATTTAATCTGTAGATCCGGATTTAAGGGATGTGTCACTTTCTCAGCAGCTTGCTGTAGTTTGAATACAGTCAGTGGTTTATCACCAGAAGATTATCACTGGAGGACTAGTTGTCTCATGCAAGGCAGTCCAACTAATCTATGTAACCCCGTCCCCACCACTGATTGGCAGTTTTCTGAAAGTGTACACAGGAAGCAGCCAATCAGTGGTAAGGGCGGGGTTATACACAGGTCAGCATTCTGATCCCTTCCACATCTACAAAATAGAAAACAGGGATTTTATCAAGACTACAGCAAGTAGCACAGGAAGTGACATCATGAATCAGGGTCTTTGTTTCCATGTGCTCCTGAAATGTACTGTGTAATGTAATGTTTTACCTCACAAAAACAATCAACTATGATCGCACATCCAAAAATCATCAGGTGATAAAAACTGTATGTACCTGAACATGTGGTTCTTGGTTTAACATTCTGATCAGACTGTATGAAGCCCATTGCCATATCACAGCGAGCCTCTGAGTGGGTCCCTAACTTTTTTGAAGCCTTAAAGGTACAGAGCTGCGTACCAACAACCGCCACAGCAACAGTACACCAGCAGGGCAGGTGACCTGATGCCTCATAATGCAGATGCTGCAAAGCGGAGTCCCCACCACTACAATACCACCACAGCAAAGGCCGACACACAGCACTAACACCTTGTGAAAGGAGCCGGACAACTCACCTTCCCCAGGCTCCCAGTCTGTGAACTGAGAGCAAAATAATTATTATTAACACCTTTTATTAATATTAACCAGAATCCCACAATGTCTGTCTGCTATTTCATCGTTTTTCGTGGTTCGATTTCTAAAACTGAACATGGACAAAACAGAATTCATTATTTTTCCTCTTCCTCACTCTACCACCCCAACTGACATATCCATCAAAGTCAATGGCTGTCCACTCTCCCCAGTCCCACGCGCTCGCTGCCTGGGAGAAACTCTAGACTCTGATCTCTATTTCAAGGCACACATCCAAGCCCTTTTCACCTCCTGCCGCCTCCAACTCAAAAATATTTCCCAGATTCGTACATTCCTTTCCCAAGAAGCTGCAAAAACTTTAGTGCATGCCCTTATTGTCTCCCGCCTGGATTATTGCCACCTCCTGCTCTGCGGCCTCCCCTCTAACAGTCTTGCACCCCTACAATCTATTCTAAACTATGCTGGCCGACTAATCCACCTCTCCCCCCGCTACTCCCCAACCTCTTGTCTCTTTTAATCCCTTCACTGGCTTCTCATTGCCCAATGACTCCAGTTCAAAACCTTAACCATGACCTACAAAGTCATCGACAACCTGTCTCCTCCTTACATTTGTGCCCTAGTCTCCCGGTACTTACCTGCACGTAACCTTCGATCCTCACAAGATCTCCCTCTCTACTCCCCTCTCATGTCCTCTTCCACCACCACATCCAAGATTTCTCCCGTGCCTCCCCCATACTCTGGAACTCTCTGCCACAACAAATCAGACTCTCGCCTACCTTGACAAGCTTCAAAAGGAACCTGAAGACCCACCTCTTCCGACAAGTCTACAACCTGCAGTAACCCTTAGTTCTCTATAGCACCGCATGACCATCTCCACCCTCATCTACTGTATCCTCACCAATTCCTTGTAGACTGTGAGCCCTCGCGGGCAGGGTCCTTTCTTCGCCTGTATCCTCACCCATCCCCTTGTAGACTGTGAGCCCTCGCAGGCAGGGTCCTCTCTCCTCCTATAGCCTCACCCATCCCTTGTAGACTGTGAGCCCTCGTGGGCAGGGTCTTCTCTCCTTCTGTATCCTCACCCATCCTTTGTAGACTGTGAGCCCTCGTGGGCAGGGTCTTTTCTCTTCCTGTATCCTCATTCATTATTATTATTATTATTATTTATTATTATAGCGCCATTTATTCCATGGCGCTTTACAAGTGAAAGAGGGTATACGTACAACAATCATTAACAGTACAAGACAGACTGGTATAGGAGGAGAGAGGACCCTGTCCGCGAGGGCTCGCAGTCTACAGGGAATGGGTGATGGTACAATAGGTGAGGACAGAGCTGGTTGCGCAGTGGTCTACTGGGCTGAGGGCTTCATCCCTTATAGACTGTGAGTCCTCATGAGCAGGGTCCTCTCTCCTCCTGTATCCTCACCCATCCCTTTGTAGACTGTGAGCTCACACGGGCAGGGTCCTCACTCCTCCTGTATCCTCAACCATCCCTTGTAGACTGTGAGCCCACGCAGGCAGGGTCCTCTCTCCTTCTGTATCCGTATCTATGCCTTGTAGACTGTGAGCCCCCGCGGGCAGGGTCCTCTCTCCTCCTGTATTTTCACCCATCCCTTGTAGACTATGAGCCCTCGCGGGCAGGGTCTTCTCTCCTTCTTTATCCTCACCCATCCTTTGTAGACTGTGAGCCCTCGTGGGCAGGGTCTTTTCTCTTCCTGTATCCTCATTCATCCCTTATAGACTGTGAGTCCTCATGAGCAGGGTCCTCTCTCCTCCTGTATCCTCACCCATCCCTTTGTAGACTGTGAGCTCACACGGGCAGGGTCCTCACTCCTCCTGTATCCTCAACCATCCCTTGTAGACTGTGAGCCCACGCAGGCAGGGTCCTCTCTCCTTCTGTATCCGTATCTATGCCTTGTAGACTGTGAGCCCCCGCGGGCAGGGTCCTCTCTCCTCCTGTATTTTCACCCATCCCTTGTAGACTATGAGCCCTTGCGGGCAGGGTCCTCTCTCCTCCTGTATCCTCACCCATCCTTTGTAGATTGTGAGCCCTCGAGGGCAGGGTCTCTCTTTTTCTGTAGACTGTGAGCCCTCACGGGCAGGGTCCTCTCGCCTCCTGTAGACTATGAGCCCTCGTGGGCAGGGTCTCTCTTTTCCTGTAGACTGTGAGCCCTCACGGGCAGGGTCCTCTCTCCTCCTGTAGACTGTGAGCCCTTGTGGGCAGGGTCCTTTTTCCTCCTGTAGCCTGTGAGCCCTTGTGGGCAGGGTCCTTTTTCCTCCTGTAGCCTGTGAGCCCTTGTGGGCAGGGTCCTTTTTCCTCCTGTAGCCTGTGAGCCCTTGTGGGCAGGGTCCTTTTTCCTCCTGTAGCCTGTGAGCCCTTGTGGGCAGGGTCCTTTTTCCTCCTGTAGCCTGTGAGCCCTCGCGGGCAGGGTCTTTTTTCCTCCTGTAGCCTGTGAGCCCTTGTGGGCAGGGTCCTTTTTCCTCCTGTAGCCTGTGAGCCCTCGTGGGCAGGGTCCTTTTTCCTCCTGTAGCCTGTGAGTCCTCGGGGGCAGGGTCCTCTCTCCTCCTGTAGATTGTGAGCCGTCATAGGCAGGGTCTTTTTTCCCCCTGTAGCCTGTGAGCCCACATGGCTCCTATACCAGTCTGTGCCTTAGTTTGTTGATGATTATTGTATTTGTCCCTACTATGTATACCCCTTTTCACAGGGAAAGTACTATGGAATAAATGGCGCTATAAATAATAATAATAATAATAATAATAATAATAATAATAATAAATAATAATAATATAAAATATTATTATTTTGAGATCTATTGATTAAATTGAACTTTAAAATTAACGATGTTGGAGGTTTGAACTACTGGAAGAAGGAAACAAAGTATCATAGCTTTTTTCGGTGATCCATGGTTTGTCTACCGCCCAGAGATAATACTGTAACTAATAGACTAGACAAGCTCATAACTGACTAATCTAGTCCGCCATGTCGATATGATAGCAGATATGACAGCCATATACAGAATTTATGGCGCTTGCACTTGGGTGATATACTGTGTACTCGGGAAGTGCATTTTGCTTTTCTGAAGACGTATATTAATGGGAGTGCGGAGCAGAAGGAAGCTGTTGGTTCACATAGTAACACCAAATTTACAAAGGAGCGCTGAACTAACAGTATCACTCCGTATTCATCTGCCTTTCTTCTGCCTCACTTCGCTCTCATCCTACTTATTCACTCCCACTCATCTTCTGAAACGAGCGCCTTCGTCTTTGCCTTGCTAATGCAGCCAGCTAATTGAACTCATCAACCAAAATCAACCAAGGAACTCGAAGAAAAAAAAAAGAAAGAAGGGAAAACGAGTCGGAGGAAAAGTGAGAAATAATTTCTGCGTTCCATGCTAATTGGCAGTGATTTTAATGAGGTTCAGTAAAAGGTCTACGTTAACATTTTCCAGATACAAAACGAAGCTTCTGTCTTTCATCCCGCGCCTGAGAGGTGCGCGGAGTAGTCGGAATGGCAATTCCTAACCTGCCCTCGCAGTCTTCTTTTTATTTTTTATTTTTTTTTCGGCTCATGATAATGTTAATATATTTTGGGTATCATTATAAATTGTGATTTCCATTATGAATACAATTGTTCGGGGAGAATAGTGACATTTTTAATTATCAATTATCTCTTGAAGAATGCAATTAGCGCCAACACTCTATGAGCATTGCTTACAAAATATCCGTTATAGGTTGGAAAGAGGCTTCATAGAGCCACCATATCCTTCAAAGGACTCACCTGTGGTTTCCACAATCAATTGCCTTTTTCCTTCAACATTAAAATGTAATTCCTCCCCAAAAAAAAAAATAATTACTGAATTGCTTCCTTAGCTTCACCTTCTGCTGCCATTTCAGAATTTATTATTCACCATCTTTGTGACATCCACCAAACGTATAAACTACAAGTGCATCTCAATAAATTAGAATATCATCAAAAAATTAATTTATTTCAGTAATTCAATACAAAAAGGGAAACAGATATATTATATAGAGTCATTACACACAGAGGGATCTATTCCTATATATTATATAGAGTCATTACACACAGAGGGATCTGTTCCTATATATTATATAGAGTCATTACACACAGAGGGATCTATTCCTATATATTATATAGAGTCATTACACACAGAGGGATCTATTCCTATATATTATATAGAGTCATTACACACAGAGGGATCTATTCCTATATATTATATAGAGTCATTACACACAGAGGGATCTATTCCTATATATTATATAGAGTCATTACACACAGAGGGATCTATTCCTATATATTATATAGAGTCATTACACACAGAGGGATCTATTCCTATATATTATATAGAGTCATTACACACAGAGGGATCTATTCCTATATATTATATAGAGTCATTTCACACAGAGGGATCTAGTATTATATAGTCATTACACACATAGGGATCTATTCCTATATATTATATAGTCATTACACACAGAGGGATCTATTCCTATATATTATATAGTCATTACACACAGAGGGATCTATTCCTATATATTATATAGAGTCATTCCACACAGAGGGATCTATTCCTATATATTATATAGAGTCATTACACACAGAGGGATCTATTCCTATATATTATATAGAGTCATTTCACACAGAGGGATCTATACCTATATATTATATAGAGTCATTACACACAGAGGGATCTATTTCTATATATTACATAGAGTCATTACACACAGAGGGATTTATTCCTATATATTATATAGAGTCATTACACACAGAGGGATCTATTCCTATATATGATATAGAGTCATTACACACAGAGGGATCTATTTCTATATATTACATAGAGTCATTAAACACAGAGGGATGTATTCCTATATATTATATAGAGTCATTACACACAGAGGGTTCTATTTCTATATATTACATAGAGTCATTACACACAGAGTGATCTATTCCTATGGGGAAAGAAACAGACAGCGAAAGTGACAGAGATAGACAGACAGACAGGGAAAGAGATAGAGACAGATGGAGAAAGAGACAGTCAGAGACAAACAGGGAAAGAGACAGACAAAGAGATAGAGAGAGACAGAGAGCTATATACAGAGGGGGAGACAGACAGAGAATGGGAGAGAAACAGAGAGACAGTTACTATCCCGGGCGTTAATACATTCTATTTATACATTCTATCACGGGAATGTTAATACATTCTATTTTGCTAACAACAGTTATTTACCCGGGTGAAGCCAGGTAGTACAGCTAGTCTAATATATAGAGTCATTACACACAGAGGGATGTATTCCTATATATTATATAGAGTCATTACACACAGAGGGATCTATTCCTATATATTATATAGAGTCATTACACACAGAGGGATCTATTCCTATATATTATATAGAGTCATTACACATATAAAATATAGGAAAATATCCCTCTGTGCGTAATGACTCTATATAATATATATGAATAGATCCCTCTGTGTGCAATGACTGTATATAATATATAGGAATAGATCCCTCTGTGTGTAATAACTATGTATGTAAATATAGAAATAGATCCCTCTGTGTGCAATGACTCTATATAATATATAGGAATAGATCCCTCTGTGTGTAATGACTATATATAATATATAGGAATAGATCCTTCTGTGCGTAATGACTCTATATAATAAATAGAATAGATTCCTATGTGTAATGACTCTATATAATATATAGGAATAGATTGTTCTGTGTGTAATGACTCTATATAATATATAGGAATAGATTCCTTTGTCTGTAATGACTCTATATAATATATAGGAATAGATCCCTCTGTGTGTAATGACTCTATATAATATGTGTTTCCCTTTTTGTATTGAATTAATGAAATAAATTAACTTTTTCATGATATTCAAGCTTATTGAGATGCACCTGTAATAGAAATGACCATGCAAAGTGTAAGAGTAAGTTCACACTGTGGCCATTTTATACACAAAAAATACAAATGAGCAAATACCTTACAGCAAGTAAATAAGTACATAGTAATAGCACATGTAAACAACATAAAGTACTTAGTGTTGAAGTAGTTCTCATTTCAATTAAAAGTTTCTGGAATTCATCGGCATGTGATTTAAGAAGCTCTCCAAAATTTTAATGAGCATCATCTCTTTTATAGTCCTCAGAAATATAGATATAAAATGCATAAATTTAGGCATTTCTTAGATGATAGCAAATAGCACAACACATAAGTGCATAGTAAATGCAGACACTCCCAGGATCCACTCAGCTTAGCCAAACGCCCCAAGCAGTTCTTTGTCCAAAGAGTGGACTCTTAAGCCCTATAAACAGATTTTGGCAGGTTTAAAGATTTTTAGCTCTTTCCTTTAACAATAAATAATAAAAAAAAATCATAAAAGTCATCCCACCGCAAAAAGGTGTAGCCATTCGGATGGTTCTAACTAGTGATCATCTTACGGAAAAATGCTTGAGTCCTTCATTGACTTCCATTATGCACAGTACATGTGTTGTGCCCGTCCGATCATCCAACTGCTCGTTACAAGTACCGAGCACCCGAGCATGGTAGTGCCTGCTGATCACTAGTTACAAGTACCGAGCACCCGAGCATGGTAGTGCCCGCTCATCACTAGTTACAAGTACCGAGCACCCGAGCATGGTAGTGCCCGCTCATCACTAGTTACGAGTACTGAGCACCCGAGCAGGGTAGTGCCCACTCATTACTAGTTACAAGTACCGAGCACCCAAGCATGGTAGTGCCCACTCATCACTAGTTAAGGCTGTGGGCATACACCACATTTGTATTCCTTATTGAAGATTTGTACACATGTTGCTTTTTTCCCTTGCTGATTTGGTGCAGAAATAAATCTGCAGCATGTCAATTCTTTTAGCGTTTTTCCACCTTAGAATGCCTGAAAAATGTATTGGAGAAGGTTATTGCAAAAACGGTATTTCGGGATGGTTGTCCCTCGTCAGTGCAAAGTATGAGAGCTGATCTGGCTGTATGAGAGGCTAAGACGGGGTCTAAAGGGTCTACAAATTGCGGTTTTGATCTGGCATAAATCCTAAGTCACATCACAAGGCTCGTTAACACTTGGCACTAGATCTTGTCTACATCCTCACTGAAGAGACAATTTGCCTATTTCCCAGAGGAGCATTGCGGCTTAAAGTCTCCTCACCACTGGCATGCTGGACTGGTGTGTCAGTCTCCACAAGAAGAATAGCTTCCCTTTAGACCCCGTCTTAGCTTCTCAAACAGCCAGATCAAATCTCATACTTTGCACTGATGAGGGGCAACCATCCTGAAACACCGTGTCTGCAAATTGCGGTTATGATCTGGCATAAATCCTAAGTCATACGACAAGGTTAATTAAAGGGTCCCTTTTGACTTTTAGGATTGCTACCTCCAGTAGGTGGCACTAGAGTTTGTCTCCGTCCTCACTGAAGAGACAATTTGCATATTTCCCGTTTTAGCCTCTCATACAGCCAGATCAGATCTCATACTTTGCAATGATGAGGGGCAACCATCCTGAAACACTGTATCTGCAAATTGCGGTTCTGATCTAGCATAAATCCCAAGTTATATGACAAGGCTCGTTAACACTAGAAGTCCCAGAGTGGGGTCATTTAACATTTCTACCTTTGGAACCCAGAGACGGGTCGAATGACCTGAAGGATTTTAGCTAACATCCTATAATCACCGTCTTTTGTTCTGTAATTAAGGCCATTACTGTCGCACCACAGGAGGTTGTTGTTTTCCATTGAGTTTTGCCTATTTCCCAGAGGAGCATTGCGGCTTAAAGTCTCCTCACCACTGGCATGCTGGACTGGTGTGTGAGTCTCCGCAGGAAGAATAGCTTTCCCTTTAGACCCCGTCTTAGATTCTCATACAGCCAGATCAGATCTCATACTTTGCACTAATGAGGGGCAACCATCCTGAAACTCCGTGTCTGCAAATTGCGGTTCTGAGCTGACATAAAGCCCAAGTCATATGACAAGGCTCGTTAAAGGGTCACTTTTAATTTTTAGGATTGCTACTTCCAATAGGTGGCACGAGAGTTTGTCTACTTCCTCACTGAAGAGACAATTTGCATATTTCCCGTTTTAGCCTCTCATACAGCCAGATCAGATCTCATACTTTGCACTGATGAGGGGCAACCATCCTGAAACACTGTATCTGCAAAATGCGATTCTGATCTAGCATAAATCCCAAGTTATATGACAAGGCTCGTTAAGGGGTCAATTTTGACTTTTAGGATTACTACTTCCAATAGGTGGCACTAGAGTTTGTATACTTCCTCCCTGAAGAGACAATTATCATCAGTATTGGAGAAAACACAGGTCACATAAAAATGAAGAAGTTTTCTACTTACCTGTCTCTGGTGCTGCTGTGTTTGCCTCTGCTGCTGCTTCCGGTCCCTCGCATTATGCTCATGAATATTCACTGCAGTCATTGCGGACCCGGAAGTAGCATCAACGCCGGAGACAGCAGTGCCGGAGACAGGTAAGTATACAGGGACAGCACACGCAGAACACACATGCACCGTATCTAAGGACCGTGCGAAACGATCGTGCCTTAGTTAGTAAAGAGAGGCTAGTTTTTTATGCCCCACCCTGTATTTTCCAATCCAAATCATATTTGATGAGACCACATACGAGGAAATCAGACGCGTTTCGCTTACTGTACACAGTAGGTGTATAATGCAAAGTAGCCATTTGCCGTGATTTATCATTAGTTTGTCCAGAGGCTTGTGTAAAACATTAAACGTTGCGATTCTCCTGGCAGAATAACTTAATAACAAATAGCAACAACCTAAAATAGACAAAGAACAAGCAAAGAGCGGAGAGGCACAATCAGTTTATTCAAGACGGGGGGACAGAATCTTAAGATTACGTGGGTTAAAGAACTTCTGTCCCCGGGGTCCAATGATACCAAGTTTCAAAGTGAGTGAGCTTCTTCTGAGTTTGGTTTCCGTCACTTTTATCCGGATTGACAGCATGGGAACTGTCAATCTCTACTATTCATCTTCTCCTCAGTGGGGTAATCTTCAGGGTGCAGAGAGATGAAACTAGGGGCGTCCGTCTCCCCCCGAGGGATTTACAATCCCTCCTTCCGCGTCCTGGTTTTTATTTTTTTTTTTAGCCCTTTGCTCACAAAAGAGGAGATGAACAGCTCAGAGAAAGTCAGAGATTTTCAGAGGAACATTAATAATTCATGTGCCTACAGAATGCAGCCGCGCGCTCTTATCAGCAGATAATTCTGCCCAGAACAATCCCTGATTACATGTGTTTATTGTGGCCTCCGATCCCCTCCATAACCTTCTATACGGAGAGATCTATTATTCATCACCTTCTCTGTAGCTCACAATATAGAAAGTGAGCATGACACCATCACACAAGACTATATTTAGGATTTAAGGAAAGTCTTCCCTTCCTCGGTTGATGTATGCCGCTCATTAATGCCATAGCAAATAAGACGGAAAATTCCAAAAAGGTTGTACAGCACACCGGTCCTCGGCCTCCTGGACCTGAAAGTGTTTAATGGATGTTATTAAAGGTTATGGACGCCTCTGACATGGAAACAATCAATTTTACATATGTCAGTGTTGATAAAATCGCAGTCTGCAATCTTTATTTCGTTGCTCATTGTCACGATTTTATACATGGCGTGCGCGTTCAGACCAATAGATGCCTGACGCACAACAAAAACACTCCACAACAACACCTCAAACAAGGGGGGGATACCAGGAATACAATAACAATGGTGGTCCCTAGTGCTAGTGAGAGGGTAGATGAGACAAGTCCTGCCTATACCTGTCACTGTACCCTGCACTCATATAGCCAGATCTTATACATGTTCCTCACCTGTCACCGAGCAGTACAAGGATAAGGCTGCACATCAAACATAGATAATGGTATAATGCCTCAAGCATATGGAAAAATATTGGAATATACAATGAAAAATGCTACTTGCTAATTTGAACATGTGAATAATGAATTGCATACCTGCCATGAACATTAGGAAAAAGGAGATATTTAGCAATCGCATTGATCAATGTAACTGAGCCCCAAGACCTCGTCAAGGTATATCTCTATATTGGGGTCCCTAGCTCTGTGACCCTAACTGTGTGTCATCTCATTGCAATTAAAAACTGCTGTGGGTGGAGAGGGGTAACTAAGGACTTTCTTATATAGGAGATGGAAAAAACATGGCCGAAAGGGGCGGAGCTGTGTTCACATTCAGAAAAAAACTACATATAACTGAATAGGATAACTGAAGTGAGCACTAATATATATATATTATGAGTGCAAGCCAAAAAAACTTCAGTTATCCTATTCAGTTATATGTAGTTTTTTTCTGAATGTGAACACAGCTCCGCCCCTTTCGGCCATGTTTTTTCCATCTCCTATATAAGAAAGTCCTTAGTTACCCCTCTCCACCCACAGCAGTTTTTAATTGCAATGAGATGACACAGAGGGTCACAGAGCTAGGGACCCCAATATAGAGATATACCTTGACAAGGTCTTGGGGCTCAGTTACATTGATCAATGCGATTGCTAAATATCTCCTTTTTCCTAATATTCATGGCAGGTATGCAATTCATTATTCACATGTTCAAATTAGCAAGTAGCATTTTTCATTGTATATTCCAATATTTTTCCATATGCTTGAGGCATTATACCATTATCTATGTTTGATGTGCAGCCTTATCCTTGTTTAGTATGTATTTTTTGGCTTGCACTCATAATATATATATATATTAGTGCTCACTTCAGTTATCCTATTCAGTTATATGTAGTTTTTTTCTGAATGTGAACACAGCTCCGCCCCTTTCGGCCATGTTTTTTCCATCTCCTATATAAGAAAGTCCTTAGTTACCCCTCTCCACCCACAGCAGTTTTTAATTGCAATGAGATGACACACAGGGTCACAGAGCTAGGGACCCCAATATAGAGATATACCTTGACGAGGTCTTGGGGCTCAGTTACATTGATCAATGCGATTGCTAAATATCTCCTTTTTCCTAATATTCATGGCAGGTATGCAATTCATTATTCACATGTTCAAATTAGCAAGTAGCATTTTTCATTGTATATTCCAATATTTTTCCATTTGCTTGAGGCATTATACCATTATCTATGTTTGATGTGCAGCCTTATTCTTGTATAGTATGTATTTTTTGGCTTGCACTCATAATATATATATATTAGTGCTCACTTCAGTTATCCTATTCAGTTATATGTAGTTTTTTTTCTGAATGTAAACACAGCTCCGTCCCTTTCGGCCATGTTTTTTCCATCTCCTTTATAAGAAAGTCCTTAGTTACCCCTCTCCACCCACAGCAGTTTTTAATTGCAATGAGATGACACACAGTTAGGGTCACAGAGCTAGGGACCCCAATATAGAGATATACCTTGACGAGGTCTTGGGGCTCAGTTACATTGATCAATGCGATTGCTAAATATCTCCTTTTTCCTAATATTCATGGCAGGTATGCAATTCATTATTCACATGTTCAAATTAGCAAGTAGCATTTTTCATTGTATATTCCAATATTTTTCCATATGCTTGAGGCATTATACCATTATCTATGTTTGATGTGCAGCCTTATCCTTGTATAGTATGTATTTTTTGGCTTGCACTCATAATATATATATATTAGGGCTCACTTCAGTTATCCTATTCTGTCACCGAGCAGTAACCTGAAGCCCTGAAAAGACCCCACAATAGTCCTGGCTAGTGAGTGGGAAAGGTATGGTTCACTAGACACACTGCTGCACTAATACAACATAAGGGTAGATGAGACAAACTGGGGAATAGAAACCAATATGGAGAAGATCCAACTTCAGGACGAATCCACAGCAGCTCCTTCCACCTCCTCCCATTACCTGTCACTGTACCCTGAACTCCTAGCCAGACCCTATACAGGTTCCTCACCTGTCCCCGAGCAGGAACCTGAAAAGACCCTACAATAGTCCTGGCTATTGAGTGGGAAAGGTAAGGCTCACTAGACCGACCACTGCACCAATACAACACGAGGGTAGGTGAGACAAACTGGGGAATAGCAACCAAAATGGAGAAGATCTAACTTCAGGACGAATCCACAGCAGCTCCTTCCACCTCCTCAATATACCTGCGTCTCTACGCTGCACTCCTGGCCGGCCAGACCCTCTACAGGTTCGTCACCTGTCGCTGAGCAGGAACCTGAAGCCTTGAAAAGACCTAACAATAGTCCTGGCTAGTGAGTGGGAAAGGTAAGGCTCAGTAGACCTACCGCTGCACCAATAGAACATGAGGATAGGTGAGACAAACAGGGGAAGAACAACCAAAATAGAGAAGATCCGACTTCAGGACGAATCCACAGTAGCTCCTTCCACCTCAATATACCTGACGCTGTACCCTACACTTCTAGCCAGACCTATACAGGTTCCTTACCTGTTGCCGAGCAGGAACCTGAAGACCTGAAAAGACCCTACAATAATCATGGCTAGTGAGTGAGAAAAGTAAGGCTCACTAGACCCACTGCTGCACTAATACAACATGAGGGTAGATGAGACAAACAGGGGAATAACAACCAAAATGGAAAAGATCCAACTTCAGGATGGATCCACAGCAGCTCCCTCCACCAAGGCGGCCAGAATACAAATGGTTTTGTATAATTAGCAAAGATTACTAGGAAACTTTGCTACTTAAACACAAAGGCGTTTGTCTACAGAGCAGCTGCAGCTTACATGCATTGATGGGAAGCTGCAAGCAGCAAAACCTATATTAATTGTTAGAGGACCAAACATGAATATAAATCCTTAAAGTCTGCAAGTAGTCCACAACAAAACAACAGATCCGGGGGCGCCTCCCGGTACTCTGACGCCAGGGAAAATATGGCAATGGTCCTTATCTGCGTTCCTTGAGTTCAACAGGGTGAACAACAAAACACAATCCCACGTGGCCACTGATCTCCAATGTGTGACAGTCCATACACAGTCACTAGGATCTAGAATCAGCTATAGTTCCTAGTCCGTCTCCAGCTGAGATCCAACTAACTGACTAAAGCCCCTGTCACACACAGAGATAAATCTGCGGCAGATCTGTGGTTGCAGTGAAATTGTGGACAATCAGTGCCAGGTTTGTGGCTGTGTAGAAAATGGAACAATATGTCCATGATTTCACTGCAACCACAGATCTGCCAAAGATTTATCTGTGTGTGTGACAGGGCCTTTACATGCGTCTCACTGTTCTCTTCTCCTGGGATCAGCCCCTTAGGTGGGCAGAAGGGCCCACCTCCCCTGGACATTTGATACATGAAATGATTCTTGACTTCCTGGCTCTATTCTGTCTACCAAGTTGTGGATTGGAGGAGTCCCATGCTAAGAAAACCAAACAATCTCCCACCGGAAGTAGTACATACAGGAAAGTCAAGGAGGGACAGACGATTTTACCATGAGCACAGGCGGGGGAGGGACACGCTGTTACAAGGGGTTAGCTCGAGGTTAGCTCCTCCAGTGGAGTCCGGTGTTCGGCCTAGTGGGTCCACTCCCGGACGCTCGCCGCTCCTCGACAACCATAACATCTATGTAAAAAATGAAAGCAGCAATTAAAATAATGTCATGCGCTAACTCCAAAAGTGCCATACGGAATAAGAAAGTGACCTCTCAAGCTGTAGTCTCCATTTCTGAGATTACCACTGAGGACGAAACCGCAACCGTAAATCTATGAAATCTGTCTGAAATTGGAATTTTGCTGAAAAATGCGTAAAATGACTAAATTGCGACTTGCAAATAAGAGACTATTCCACGCTGTTGTTACATAAGTACCTGGACATGCAAAAAATATCCAATAATGTTCCCTCCACTTCTTCGGAAAGTTTTGCTTGGCGTCAGACTTTGATGAATTCTATCAATCTCCTCTCGTTTAACAAGAGCATACACTGAGCTTCAGAGATTTGTCACTTTAATGGCTTTCCCAAAATATTATTTTACATTCATGTTCACCCAGAAACTGCTGCAGGGTCATTTTGTGCTACAGACAGTCCGTAAAATATTTATTGGGCCCGGTAACGAGCAGGTTGGCACGAAAGCTGCATCATTGGTTCTTGCAAATGTCCAACATAAATGGGGAGCCCCACGGAGCGGGAGATGCGGCTCCGGCTCTTGGCTCGGGGACCCTCTCCTTGGAATAAGAAACAAGCTGGAGGATTACGGATCTGCACATTTCCAACTTGTCACAACCTGCAGTGGAAGCCGAGCGGTTGGGAATGAATAATTTATTGGCTGCCCATCTCTCGCTAGCTCCAGGCTTGGCTGGGCTGCAGCACCGAGTAGAGAAAGAGCATTAAACAAGAAGTCCCTATGCATATTTCATGCCTGACCCAAGCCATACCAGGCTTGGCGCACACCGCCTTCATTGGAGAGGGATCCATTATATATGGCAGCTGCAGATTGAAGGCGTTCAGTCATATCATTTTTATCTGACCATTAAACAGAGGACAAACCTGGTCCAATAAACTAAGGATCGACTCCTCCGTAAAAAACATGGGCTTTGCAAATCCGGAATGATGTGAAGCCTGCTCAGCTCTGCTCATAGACGGAAGCGTTACCGTATGTACAAAATAAGGCTTTTTAATTGGATACCCACATACCGGTGTTTCTCAAAATATTCCAACTTGCAAAATACAGATACAAATTAGATCCACAGTGATTGTCAACGAGTTGACCTTCCTAGGTCACTGATCACACTCTTCACCTTGTGGGCCTTCCAGAAAAATGGTCCAGTTTCCCATTGACCTTCATTAAGCTCGGTAGACGAGTCAAGCGCGTCCGGGTGTCCAAACCAGAGCATGGTAGTGCTCGCTCAGCACTAGTTACGTGTACAGAGCACCCGAGCATGGTAGTGCTCGCTCATCACTAGTTACGTGTACAGAGCACCCGAGCATGGTAGTGCCCGCTCATCACTAGTTACCAGTACTGAGCACCCGAGCATGGTAGTGCCCGCTCATCACTAGTTACGAGTACCGAGCACCCGAGCATGGTAGTGCCCGCTCATCACTAGTTACCAGTACTGAGCACCTGAGCATGGTAGTGCCCGCTCATCACTAGTTACCAGTACTGAGCACCCGAGCATGGTAGTGCCCGCTCATCACTAGTTACGAGTACTGAGCACCCGAGCATGGTAGTGCCCGCTCATCACTAGTACGAGTACTGAGCAGCCGAGCATGGTAGTGCTCGCTCATCACTAGTTACGAGTACAGAGCACCCGAGCATGGTAGTGCCCGCTCATCACTAGTTACCAGTACTGAGCACCCGAGCATGGTAGTGCCCGCTCATCACTAGTTACCAGTACTGAGCACCCGAGCATGGTAGTGCTCGCTCATCACTAGTTACCAGTACTGAGCACCCGAGCATGGTAGTGCCCGCAAATCACTAGTTACCAGTACTGAGCACCTGAGCATGGTAGTGCCCGCTCATCACTAGTTACGTGTACAGAGCACCCGAGCATGGTAGTGCCCGCTCATCACTAGTTACCAGTACTGAGCACCCGAGCATGGTAGTGCTCACTCATCACTAGTTACAAGTACTGAGCACCTGAGCATGGTAGTGCTCGCTCATCACTAGTTACGAGTATAGAGCAACCAAGCATGGTAGTGCCCGCTCATCACTAGTTACCAGTACAGAGCACCCGAGCATGGTAGTGCCCGCTCATCACTAGTTACAAGTACTTAGCACCTGAGCATGGTAGTGCCCGCTCATCACTAGTTACAAGTACTGAGCACCTGAGCATGGTAGTGCCCGCTCATCACTAGTTACGTGTACAGAGCACCCGAGCATGGTAGTGCCCGCTCATCACTAGTTACCAGTACTGAGCACCCGAGCATGGTAGTGCTCACTCATCACTAGTTACAAGTACTGAGCACCTGAGCATGGTAGTGCTCGCTCATCACTAGTTACGAGTATAGAGCAACCAAGCATGGTAGTGTCCGCTCATCACTAGTTACCAGTACTGAGCACCTGAGCATGGTGGTGCCCGCTCATCACTAGTTACGTGTACAGAGCACCCGAGCATGGTAGTGCCCGCTCATCACTAGTTACAAGTACTGAGCACCTGAGCATGGTAGTGCTCGCTCATCACTAGTTACGAGTACTGAGCACCCGAGCATGGTAGTGCTCGCTCATCACTAGTTACGAGTACTGAGCACCCGAGCATGGTAATGTCCACTCAACACTAGCTCTGAGTATCGAGCACCTGAGCATGGTAGTGCTCGCTCATCACTAGTTAAAATCTTTTTTTTAAAACCCGCTCATTGTATATCTTGAGTAGGACAGTACTTAATTCCTTTTGGTGCTGGAGGAGTTAAGGTTTCTTTTCTATCCTGCTGAGATTTACAATTGCAGTTTATCTCAGCTTCAGCCATTCCCTTCTTCTATATAAACCAACTCCTTACTCTCTCCTATACCGGCTATAGTTCATTCTATGCTGACCTGTGAAGGAGTTGTCTCCGGAGAAAGCTGTGGTTCTCTTTCCAGTGGATTCGGTGGAGTCCCTATCAGGAGAAGAATTGGAAGTTCTTCTGTGGACTCTGTCTTTTTTGTTTGTCTCTTCTTTCTCATATTGTTATTATATTAGTAGTAAGAAAAGTGTCTTGCTGGCCTGCTCACTAGTCAGGGCAAGTCAAGGGACAGCGAGGGCCTAGGCACGTCATCACACACAGGGGGAAAGACCCATATAGGGACATTAGGGAGCTCAGGGATCAGACACAGGTTAATTAGGTGGTGACCCCTCTTCCTATTGTCAGGTCTTACCTTTACATGTAACCTAGTGGCCTCCTTCAACTGTTTCCCATGCTGGGCACCCTCTCACCCTAAAGTGATATGTAATCCAGAGATTTTATCATCACGGTCCCCATCAGAGGTCACAATCTAAAGCCTCTTTGAATGTGGGAGCAAACTGGAGTATCTGGAGAGAACCAATGGAAACACGGGAAGAACATACAAACTCTTTACAGCGGTTGTGCTTGGTGGGATGTGAACTTAAGAGTTAGGGGTACTTTGCACGCTACGACATTGCGATCTTGTCGGGGTCAAATCGAAAGTGACGCACATCCGGCGCCAGTAATGACGTCGCAATGTGTAAAGCCTAGAAGCACCGATAAATGATCGCAAAAGCGTCGAATATCGGTGATCTGTGTAGTGTCAGTCATTTCCATAATTTCGCTGCATCGACAGGTACAATGTTGTTCCTCGTTCCTGCGGCAGCGCACATCGCTGTGTATGAAGCCGCAGGAGCGAGGAACATCTCCTTACCTGCCTCCACCGGCTATGTGGAAGGAAGGAGGTGGGCGGGATGTTTACGTCCCGCTCATCTCCGCCCCTCCGCTTCTATTGGCCTGCCGTGTGATGTCGCTGTGACGCCGCACGACCCGCCCCCTTAGGAAGGAGGCGGGTCGCCGGCCAGAGCGACGTCGCAGGGCAGGTAAGTGCGTGTGAAGCTGCCGTAGCGATAATGTTTGCTACGGCAGCTATCACAAGATATCGCATGTGCGACGGGGGCAGGGACTATCACGCTCGGCATCGCTACAATCGGCTAGCGATGTAACGTGCAAAGTACCCCTAAAGTGTTGAAAAGCGCCAATCCTACTAATCAGAAGAGGCATTAGGGATGTTGATGGTAGAATGCGGTTCAAAGCTCCGATCTGGAAGCCATAGAGAACTGATCTGGCTATGATCCAGAGTCCTGCAATTTGTTGCGGTCACCTCCACTAATCCCATAAATCTCCAGTGTTAAGATCCACCCCATCATGTTAGGTTTATTCTTCCTGAATAAACAGCGATGGCTCAACCTATACAACTATTTTTAAAGGGATCAGATTGGTAGAAAATAATCTATGCTCACTTTCATCTTCGGCAACTCCAGTTTCCACATCCACCTGGTCTTGTCTTCATACATTGGAAATGGCAAGAAATGACCACATAGCCACTCACTTTACCAAAATATATGAAAAAAATCCAATAAAATGCAAGCAACATGTAGAAAAAACAATCTCAAGCTTATTTGGGTTGTTTTACACACTTTTTTTAAAAAAACAAAAAAACTCTCATTGATTCTTAAAGTGGTTGTCCTTAAAATATTTTTAAAGGTTATACACTGGTATAAATTTAGAGGATAACCAGTGTTTACCTTTTCCCGTCCCCTGCTTCTCTACTTTCAATATTCAACTTCCAGGTCCTGTCTTGACCCGCAGGAAACAAACAGAAATGTCCTATCAGCCAATCACTGGCTGGGGCTGGTCATCTCCGTGACCTGTGATTGGCTGAGCAGGCAGGTCCTGGACCAGGACCAGGAAGTAGGGGCTGATGGCAACCAGTAAAGGCCCCGTTACACGCAACGACATCGCTAACAAGGTATCGCTGGGGTCACGGAATTCGTGCCGCACATCCAGTGTCGTTAGCGACATCGTTGTGTGTGACACCTACGAGCGACCGCTAACGATCAGAAAAAATGGCAAAAATCGTTGATTGTTGACACGTCGTTCCTTTCCCAAATATCATTGCTTATTTTGGACGCAGGTTGTTCGTCGTTCCTGGGGCAGCACACATCGCTACGTGTGACACCCCAAGAACGACAAATAACACCGTACCTGCGTGTGACGGGGTATGCGACAGAGCAGTGAGGGACGCCAGGCCAAGGAACGATCCAAAGGGCTTTATTGGAACCACAATGATAAAGCACCAAACATAAGTATAGATCCTTAAAGTCTGCAAGGAGTCCACAACAAAACAAAAGATCCAGGGGCGTCTCCCGGTATTCCAACGCCAGGGAAAATAGGGCAATGGTCCTTATATGAGTTCCTTGAGTCCAACAGGGTGAACAACAAAACACAATCCCACGTGGCCACTGATCTCCAATCTGTGACAGTCCATACACAGGCTCTAGGATCCAGCCTCAGCAATAGATCCTAGTCCTTCTCCAGCCGAGATCCAACTAACTGACCTAACATGGGTCTCATTGTTCTTCTCTCCTGGGATCAGCCCCTTAGGTGGGCAAAAGAGTCCAACTCCGCCTGGACACTTGATACATGAATGGACTTTAGACTCCTGGCTCTTTCTTGTTTACCAAGTTGTAGATTGGAGAAGTCCCATGCTGAGAAGAACAAACAATCCCCCACCAGTAGTACATACAGGACAGTCAAGGAGAGACAGACTATTACAACATGAGCACAGGCGGGGGAGAGACACTCTGTTACACTGCGTCCTCCAGCAACGAGGTGGGAGTAACGTTAATGCGGCTGGTCTCTGCCCCTCCGCTTCTATTGGAGGCCCGCTGTGTGGCGCCGCTGTGACACCGCACGAACCTCCCCCTTAAAAAAGAGTTTGTTCGGCGGCCACAGCGACGTCGTTAGGAAGGTATGTGCGTGTGACGCGTGCCTCCGATATTGTTCGCCATGGGCAGCGATTTGCCCGTGTCGCACACATGACGGGGGCAGGTGCGATCGCTAGCTATATCGCAGCGTGTAACGGGGCCTTAAGAGGATGAACAGAAGTTGCAAGAGATCGCGGAGAAGAATATTATTTTTTTCCTTATTTTTTACAAGTCAAAAACCTTTTAGAAATATTTGTCCACCATTTTATTTCATTTTTTTTTTATAGGGAAAGAAGCAGAAACTGCAGCTGTTAATAACTTGAGATGTTCTTGGGCATTGATGGGTTTCCTCAATGTCAGAAAGGTGTTCAAAAGGTGCGTGTAAAAATGTAGTGTTTGCATAGTATAAAATAAATTCTGGTTGGAAGAAAAAAACATATTTTCTTACATAAAAAGTACATAAAAAGCCTTTTAGGCTGTGGCATTGTTGGATGTAATCGTCTTGTATCTGCGGTGCGATCACTCCGGAGCTGACTCTACCGCCGGAGCTTGTGTGTGTCTGACATAGGAGCTTTTCATGCTTCAATGACAGGAGGAACCGCAGAACTGGTCCTGGTGAAAAAGAGCCGTGCGAAATCCTCTTTACCACAGTGGAGATTACAGACGCCTGATACCTCTTGAAGAGAGGGCTTCGCGCCTTAATTATTTACTTTGACGGAATCTTGATATGATCGCGAGATGGAGCCTTTCAGGAGTCGGCCGGGCGGCGTATCAGCGGTAACCCTCCAGCGAAGCTTTGATCCCTGAAGCCTCCTCCGTGGCTCCAGGCCGATCTGATTCCTTTTTCTTACTTGTGTCTCATCGGCTCCTTGTTTGCGAGGAACATCAGACGTCGCGTAAAATCTGCGCTCCCTGCTAATCATACCCACAGATTAGTAAATTGAGGAATATGTCACAGTATTGTTCTCCCCGTATCTTCATGGTCTGTACTCCTTTCGCAGCTTGCAACAAACATAATCCCACTTCTGCCAGGCAGTATGTTGTCATACGCGCTATCAATGAAAACCGCAGGTTTATGGGCAATTCCCTCGTTACTTATTTGTTACAATTTACTCCGCATTGTATCTGCAGAAGAATCTACACCAAAATCCCTCCCTGATGCATGCTGATTTTGAGGCAGTTTTGGTGCAGATTTCACTTTTTATAGCAATGGGTTAAATCCTAGCTGATTGTGCACAAAAAAATTGGCACACTGCAAAATCCACAGTGCAAAATCCACAGTGCAAAATCCACAGTGAAAAATCTGCACTAAAAATCCGCAAGGCAAGATCCATACTACAAAATCCGCACTGCAAAATTTGCACCACAAAATTTACACTGTAAAATCCACGCGGCAAGATATGCACTGCAAAAACCGCACTGCAAAATCCACAGTGCAAAATCTGCATGGCAAAATCCGAACTGCAAAATTTGCACCACAAAATCCACATGGCAAGATCCGCACTGCAATATCCACAGTGCAAAATTCACAGTGCAATGTCCGCACAGCAATATCCACAGTGCAAAATCCACAGTGCAAAATCCGCACTGCAAAATCCCTTTGGTAAGATCTGCACTGGAAAATCCACAGTGCAATATCCACAGTGCAATATCCACAGTGCAAAATACACACTGAAATCCACAGTGCAAAATCCACAGTGCAATATCCGCACTGCAATATCCACAGTGCAAAATCAACACTGCAAAATCCACAGTGCAAAATACGCACTGCAACATCCACATGTTAAGATTCGCACTGCAAAATCCACTCTGAAAAATCCACAATGCAAAGTCCGCCCTGCAAAATCTGCAACCTTAAAATTTATATTTTCAGTAACGTAGATTAGATTTGTTGGAATCTCATCTGTGTAACTCGTGTTATTCTACAGATTTTCTGCAAGCAAATCCATGCAGAAAATCCGCATCAAATACACCTATAGGAACTTAATCTAAAGGTACGTGCCTACGAGCTCAGCAGAAAATCTGCAGCTAAATTCACTGCACGAAATGCCACTGTTGATTATTTTGCCACAGAAATAGTGCAGATTTTGGCTCATTTCACCCTCTGCACAACAAAATAGCAATACAATGAGTGTTTTATCAGCAGGAGATTAGCACTGAGGGACTAGCTGCCCTCAAACCTCCTGGTCCCGCTGCACCCCTAACTCTGATAAGCAGCTCACTGTCAATATACAATGTACACAGAAATCTGCTAAATGGGTGGGATTATCTTTCTGAGCTCTGTTACATGCTAAATGTAAAACTCTGCTTGTATCACAACTGTTGAACCCAGTAAAATAAGTGACACATTGTTGGATTCAGAGTCTCTTTTTATTAAGCTGATCTCAGATGTCTTAGCAAAACCCGGTGACACATTTCCTTTAATTAACTCTAATTGCTTCCAATTTTTCTGCAGAACCTGCAAATTCTGAAGATAAATAAACTACTGTTTACAAAGTATAACACTTTATTTACAGCTTAGGTTACTTCCAAAAATCCGTGTGTGTCACTGCCCGAGAGACAAAGAACCATTTTTTTCATCAGATGTAATTGTAGTTGTATTTAATTTTTTGGCAGAAAGTGGTGTAAAAATGCTAAAAGCCTCATTGGGCAAAAATGTTGCAAGTTTTCAAAGCATTTTAATTCTGGCATAATCCCTTTGATGAAGTTTTTTAGCTGATATTGTCATCCCTTCATGCAATCCAGAGATGCCACTTTACTTACAGAGCTCCCAGACCTTCTGGTAAAACTGACAAGTACACTATGTCGGCATGTCCATCAGATGCAGATAGAGCAGTGTGATCCGTCACTGCACAGAACAAGTCTCCTCCAGAGTCCAGTGATGGTGGCTTTACACTGCTCCATCCATCGCTCGGCATTGTGCTTGGTGATGTACGACTCGGCATTGTGCTTGGTGATGTACGGCTCGGCATAGTGCTTGGTGATGTATGGCTCAGCATTGTGCTTGGTGATGTATGGCTCAGCATTGTGCTTGGTGATGTACGGCACGGCATTGTGCTTGGTGATGTACGGCTCAGCATTGTGCTTGGTGATGTATGGCTCAGCATTGTGCTTGGTGATGTATGGCTCAGCATTGTGCTTGGTGATGTATGGCTCAGCATTGTGCTTGGTGATGTACGGCTCAGCATTGTGCTTGGTGATGTACGGCTCGGTATTGTGCTTGGTGATGTACGGCTCAGCATTGTGCTTGGTGATGTACGGCTCAGCATTGTGCTTGGTGATGTACGGCTCGGCATTGTGCTTGGTGATGTACGGCTCGGCATTGTGCTTGGTGATGTACGGCTTGGCATTGTGCTTGGTGATGTACGGCTCGGCATTGTGCTTGGTGATGTATGGCTCAGCATTGTGCTTGGTGATGTACGGCTCGGTATTGTGCTTGGTGATGTACGGCTCGGCATTGTACTTGGTGATGTACGGCTCGGCATTGTGCTTGGTGATGTGCGGCTCGGCATTGTGCTTGGTGATGTACGGCTTGGCATTGTGCTTGGTGATGTACGGCTCGGCATTGTGCTTGGTGATGTATGGCTCAGCATTGTGCTTGGTGATGTACGGCTCGGTATTGTGCTTGGTGATGTACGGCTCGGCATTGTACTTGGTGATGTACGGCTCGGCATTGTGCTTGGTGATGTGCGGCTCGGCATTGTGCTTGGTGATGTACGGCACGGCATTGTGCTTGGTGATGTACGGCACGGTATTGTGCTTGGTGATGTACGACTCGGCATTGTGCTTGGTGATGTGCGGCTCGGCATTGTACTTGGTGATGTACGGCACGGCATTGTGCTTGGTGATGTACGGCTCGGCATTGTGCTTGGTGATGTATGGCTCGGCATTGTGCTTGGTGATGTACGGCTCGGCATTGTGCTTGGTGATGTACGGCTCGGCATTGTGCTTAGTGATGTATGGCTCGGCATTGTGCTTGGTGATTACGGCTCGGCATTGTGCTTGGTGATGTACGGCACGGCATTGTGCTTGGTGATGTACGGCTCGGCATTGTGCTTGGTGATGTATGGCTCAGCATTGTGCTTGGTGATGTACGGCTCAGCATTGTGCTTGGTGATGTATGGCTCGGCATTGTGCTTGGTGATGTACGGCTCGGCATTGTGCTTGGTGATGTACGGCTCGGCATTGTGCTTGGTGATGTACGGCTCAGCATTGTGCTTGGTGATGTACGGCTCGGCATTGTGCTTGGTGATTACGGCTCGGCATTGTGATTGGTGATGTATGGCTCGGCATTGTGCTTGGTGATGTACAGCTCGGCATTGTGCTTGGTGATGTATGGCTCAGCATTGTGCTTGGTGATGTATGGCTCGGCATTGTGCTTGGCGATGTACGGCTCGGCATTGTGCTTGGTGATTACGGCTCGGCATTGTGATTGGTGATGTATGGCTTGGCATTGTGCTTGGTGATTACGGCTCGGCATTGTGCTTGGTGATTACGGCTCGGCATTGTGCTTGGTGATGTATGGCTTGGCATTGTGCTTGGTGATGTACGGCTGCAGCTGCTCGGCCATGAAGCCCCAGCGGGTGCACTGTTTGTGCTGATGTTACCAGAGGAGGTCTGGACTCTGCAGTTATGGAGTCAGCAGAGCGGTGGGGACTTTCCTGCACCTCTGTTCCTCAGCACTCAACCCCCCGCTCTGTAACATTACGGGGTCTCCACTTTGTGGTTGAGTTGCTGCGATTCCTTCCACTTCTCAGTAATATCACTCACAGGTGATGGGGAAGATTCAGAAGGAAGAAATGATAGGAATGGACTTATTACCCCGGTGGCTCCTATTACAGGATGTGCTGGTATCAGTGAGATCTGCACCACTGGCTGATTTGTCACATGGTAGCAAAGGCAGATGGCATGGCAGGGGTTACCCACATGGGGGATGAGGGCCAGGGCTTATACACTGAGGGCGAGGAGCCGGGGGTTATATACTGGGGGCAAGGAGCCAGGGGTTATACACCAGGGGGTAGGGGCCATACACCAGGGACCAGGGTCCATACAGCAAGAAGCAGGGTCCATACACCAGGGAGCAGGGTCCATACACCAGGGAGCAGGGTCCAGACACCAGGGAGCAGGGTCCATACACCAGGGAGCAGGGTCCAGACACCAGGGAGCAGGGTCCATACACCAGGGGGCAGGGTCCATACACCAGGGAGCAGGGTCCATACACCAGGGAGCAGGGTCCATACACCAGGGGGCAGGGTCCATACACCAGGGAGCAGGGTCCATACACCAGGGAGCAGGGTCCAGACACCAGGGAGCAGGGTCCGTACACCAGGGAGCAGGGTCCATACCCCAGGGAGCAGGGTCCATTCTCCAGGGGGCAGGGTCCATACACAAGGGGGCAGGGTCCATATACCAGGGAGCAAGGTCCATACACCAGGGGGCAGGGTCCAGACACCAGGGAGCAGGGTCCATACACCAGGGAGCAGGGTCCAGACACCAGGGGGCAGGGTCCAGACACCAGGGAGCAGGGTCCAGACACCAGGGAGCAGGGTCCATACACCAGGGAGCAGGGTCCAGACACCAGGGGGCAGGGTCCATGCACTAGGGGGCAGGGTCCATACACCAGGGAGCAGGGTCCATACACCAGGGGGAAGGGTCCATGCACTAGGGTCAGGGTCCATACACCAAGGAGCAGGGTCCATACACCAGGGAGCAGGGTCCATACACCAGGGAGCAGGGTCCATACCCCAGGGAGCAGGGTCCATACCCCAGGGAGCAGGGTCCATACACCAGGGGGCAGGGTCCATGCACTAGGGGGCAGGGTCCATACACCAAGAAGCAGGGTCCATACACCAGGGAGCAGGGTCCATACACCAGGGAGCAGGGTCCATACCCTAGGGAGCAGGGTCCATACACCAGGGAGCAGGGTCCATACCCTAGGGAGCAGGGTCCATACACCAGGGAGCAGGGTCCATACACCAGAGAGCAGGGTGCATATGTAACGGGGTGCCGGGGGTGCCTCGGGGGTTGTAGTCATGGCCCCTTTTTCTATCAGGCTAACCCCCGGCTCAGCCGTCACTTTTGGGACAGGGGATTGTTTCAGCCTGATTGAATTTGACCACGGTGCCAACGGTACACTGCCGATCAAACTCTTCGCTAAGGGGACCGGCCATCATCTCACGGGCCACGGTCTCGGCCAGTAACCTTTCTTGTACCGGGTCTGTTTCAGGCGGCGGGGACTGTCGTCGGGTCAGGGGCGTCGGTTTCACCGGCTCCCAGAAAAATCCCCACTCATCTTCCTCTAACTCCGGGGCATGTTGCTCTCCCGGGGCCGGAACTGCTGTGTGGGCTGGAGGTCCCACCTTGACTGGCGTGACCACCTCCGAACTCTGGAGGGGTGTTTCCAGGGTTTCGCTTCCCGGCTGTAGTTGCGTCTTGTAGGTGGCCCGGACTTCAGTGGATGTTTCGCCGGTCACGGCGTCCCATGAAGTGACCCACGTTACTTTTGCGGGCCGCTCCGGACCTCCTGGCACAGCCGGTAGCTTAATGGTAAGTGCCTCTTTGGCTGCAGTCTGCCTCGGACGTCCTCTTCCCAGGCTGGTTGCCACCAGCGCGCCTGCTGCAGCTCGCTGTTTTATCTGGGTCTCCATCTCACTCCGAGTCAGTTGCAGAGTTGTCGTCTCTTGCAGCTCTTCCTGTAATGGCGCCGGGGACGGTGGAGATGCTGGGGAAGGTGGAGGCGGGCCTTCTTTTCCTGCTCTTGTGTACACTCCACCCCCAGTCTCGCACATCAAATCGACCCAGCACAGGCGACACCTTTTTTTTCCCGTAACACCGCCATCTTCACATGTCTTCAGCAACATCTTAGGGCCAGCACCTCCCCTCTTTGGGCGGCGCACTCTATACTTCTTTTTCTTCGCCGGCCAGCTCAGGGTTCTTCGCTTGGCGCCAACTCTTCGCGCGCTCGCTGTATTCGTGAAGACGGCGGCCATCTTACCGCCGTCTTGTGCCTGGTCCAACGCCTTAGGCACCACTTGGTCTCCATCTTCTTGGATCGGGACCCCCTGCAGATAATCCGTATCCTGCCGACTACGCCACATGTAACGGGGTGCCGGGGGTGCCTCGGGGATTGTAGTCGTGGCCCCTTTTTCTATCAGGCTAACCCCCGGCTCAGCCGTCACTTTTGGGACAGGGGATTGTTTTGCGGGGCAGAGTGTGGTGGACGAGAGCACGCTGTCAGACGCAGGAAGACTTTGCAGGCGGAGATCAGTTGAACCAAACGACATTTTTATTGCACAGAGTTTCACCTCAGACTCAATGCACGGATCTTGTAACACGCAATCACAATTTCTGCCGGGGAAAAACTGCTCCTGTCTTCTCTTCTCAGGGGACCTTGCCCGGCTACTTCTAGTCTTCTGCACCCGGGCTCCCGCTCCGGCTACCACAGATTTGACCCACACAACTCTGCTTCACTGACTAGGACACTTTCTTTTTCCTTTCTTTTGCTAGCTGCCACCATAGCTCCCACACTCTGCCCCCGTTGCTCTTGCTCCCCCGTCCCGGACTCGACTGACTGCACTAACCTCTCTCCCTTCCCCCTAAGCTGCCGGCTCCTCCTCTCTCCTGCACTGTTTCTATGGGGACAGCCGTCCCATCCGGCCTCTAGGGGAAACCCATCTATACAGTAAAAGTACAATTAATCAAAAACATTAATATTAACAGCTTTATCTACCCCAGCGTGGGGTATCTTCAGGGGGGAAAACTGCGCCTCCTTGTAAGGGGTCCGTCCACCCCTTACACATACACCAGGGAGCAGGGTCCAGACACCAGGGAGCAGGGTCCATACACCAGGGAGCAGGGTCCATACACCAGGGAGCAGGGTCCAGACACCAGGGAGCAGGGTCCATACACCAGGGAGCAGGGTCCAGACACCAGGGAGCAGGGTCCAGACACCAGGGAGCAGGGTCCATACACCAGGGAGCAGGGTCCAGACACCAGGGAGCAGGGTCCAGACACCAGGGAGCAGGGTCCAGACACCAGGGAGCAGGGTCCAGACACCAGGGAGCAGGGTCCATACACCAGGGAGCAGGGTCCAGACACCAGGGAGCAGGGTCCAGACACCAGGGAGCAGGGTCCATACACCAGGGAGCAGGGTCCAGACACCAGGGAGCAGGGTCCAGACACCAGGGAGCAGGGTCCAGACACCAGGGAGCAGGGTCCAGACACCAGGGAGCAGGGTCCAGACACCAGGGAGCAGGGTCCAGACACCAGGGAGCAGGGTCCAGACACCAGGGAGCAGGGTCCAGACACCAGGGAGCAGGGTCCAGACACCAGGGAGCAGGGTCCAGACACCAGGGAGCAGGGTCCAGACACCAGGGAGCAGGGTCCAGACACCAGGGAGCAGGGTCCAGACACCAGGGAGCAGGGTCCATACATCAGGGGCCAGAGGGGCCAAATCCTCATCACCAGTGAAATGGGGCTGCATTTTACAACCTGGAGTCAATTGGGGTCTTATGTTATACCCTGGGGGGGGCAACAAAGCCAGATGTTATAACCAAGGGTGATTTAAGTGAAAGAAAAGACAGGATTCCATTATTAAGACGCGTGTCCTATACTTTTCTCCATATATTGTGTATAAGAACCTGACGTATGTGAATACATACAGTATATGGCATTCAGCTGCATAAATTATACCAATTGAGTGGGAATAGATTCCATTCTTAAGCCAGGTACGGTATGTCATAGGAAGGATTGTTTTCATAGGTTGGATCATTTCGTGGTCATGAATACGGTCAGTTTACATGTAAATATCATTCCAGGTGTATTCATCAAACACGTAATGAATTCGATGTAGTAAAAATTTAAAAATTGAAAAAAAAATAACAAAAAATAAAGGATTTATTTCTCTGTTTTATATTATATTCCAAACGCTCCCCACTTTGCAGATTTTATTTGTATTTGCTACTGTAATGCATCCTATAGGGGTGCGGGGGGGGGCGTTCAATGACTGAGAGCTCTCGGTCTCGTCTTCGCTGCCTCGGTCCTGCCAGTTCTCCGCTTCCTCTGTCCGGTTTGATGATTTATCCTTCTCATCTGACCCTCTGTCCTTCTCTCCAGAAATCAAACCCGTCACATCAAAAGCTCGTTTATTACCAAAAAAAGAGACCTCCTCACATTAATTGAATAATTTAAGGCGCTGAGCTGAGTCGCTTCGGCTTCCCAAGGATTTAATGTCGGCGTTCGCTCAACTGGCAGCGGAGAGAAAAATTACAAATTGATCGGTGGTCCCCTGGCTGTCTGTTTCGGGATAAATGACGGCGTCTCGCTGCCAGCTAAAGCGGCTGAATGCTGCATCTGCTCTGATCTCAGCCCAGTGATAATGCCCCGCGCTCGCACATCTCATCCAGACACATGTAGGCTGTGGGCAGCTTAATCCGCCGGCACATACGCTCTGTATGCATTGTCCTAAACCTATATATCCAAGCAATTCCGCCGCTCTTTGTTTCCCGCCCGTCCGTCCGGATGGAGTGACAGTAATCAGCGGCTGTCTGCTCCGACCGTCGCTCCGCCGGCATCGATTCCGCAATTTTACTGCCTTACAAATATATCTGACGAATGCTAATTAAATCCGAGACTTGCCAAGGTTAAAAATAATACGGAAATAAAATTACATTTAGCGAAGAAACGGCGCTGAACTCCAATCATCGGAGTCAAATGAGACTTTTTACGAGCGCCGTATATCACCGCTACGTGGAGATTTGGTAATAATGCGCTAAATACAGTAATGATATTATAGGACAAAAATGGAAAGTTCAAGACCGCATCGTTTGTAATCCGCAGGTTTAGTTTTAGCTCGCACTATTTTTTTTTATTGGGTGCCGAAAGTTAAAGCGTAGAACCTTAGTGTTAACCCCTTTATAACTTATAGCAGTGCGCACATTCTAAGAAGAGATGCACTAATTAAAGGGAACTTGTCACCAGATTTTGGGAGATATTTTTGTGCTGCAGGAGTCAAAGACCAGGAAAAATAGACACTTAGGTTGCATAGAGGGAGGGTAACAGCTAAAAAAATGCAAAAACTCTTTAAAAAAGTCTTTAAAGGGAACTTTTCACCAGATTTTGGGAGATATTTTTGTGCCACAGGAGGCAAAGGCTGGAAAACATAGGCACTTGGGTTACATAGATGGAGGATAACAGCTAAAAAAAATGCAAAAACTCTTTAAAAAAGTCTTTAAAGGGAACCTGTCACCAGATTTTGGGAGATATTTTTGTGCTGCAGGAGTCAAAGGCCGGGAAATAAGGCACTTGGGTTGCATAGAGGGAGGATTACAGCTAAAAAAAAATGCAAAAACTCTTTAAAAAAGTCTTTAAAGGGAACGTTTCACCATATTTTGGGAGATATTTTTGTGCCACAGTAGGCAAAGGCCGGGAAAAATAGGCACTTGGGTTGCATGGAGGGAGAGTAACAGCTAAAAAGAATGCAAAAACTCTTTAAAAAAGTCTTTAAAGGGAACGTTTCACCAGATTTTGGGAGATATTTTTGTGGCACAGGAGGCAAAGATGGTGAAGAAAAGGTACTTGGGTTGCATGGAGGGAGAGTAACAGCTAAAAAAAATGAAAAAATTCTTTAAAAAAGTCTTTAAAGGGAACTTGTCACCAGATTTTGGGAGATATTTTTGTGCCACAGTAGGCAAAGGCCGGGAAAAATAGGCACTTGGGTTGCATAGAGGGAGGATAGCAGCTAAAAAAAATGCAAAAACTCTTTAAAAAAAAGTCTTTAAAGGGAACCCGTCACCAGATTTGGGGCCTATAAGCTGCGGCCACCACTAGTGGGCTCTTATATACCACATTCTAACATGTTTTATATAAGGCTATGTGCCCACGCTGCGGAAAATGCGCGGATTTTGCCGCGGATTTATCGCGGAAAAGCCACGGATTTCTCGAAAATCTGCAGCTCAGGCACTTCCCAGCCATTTCTATGGCATTTTGGAAATGCTGTGCCCACGCTGCAGATTTTTCCGCAGCGGATTTCGTGTGGATTGTGACACGGAAAAATCTGCAGCATGTCAATTATTGTTGCGGATTTTCATCCGGATTTTGGCTTTAAAATTCGGAAAAAAAAAAAAAATCCGCACCAAAATCCGCATCAAATCCACAGCAATTCCGCGGTAAATCCGCGGCAAATCCGCACCTTTGAAAAGGTGCGGATTTTGCGGGAAAGCTGCGGATTTTGATGCAGAAAAATCCGCAGCTACATTCTCCCGTGGACACATAGCCTAAGAGCCCAGGCTGCTGTGTAGAACCTAAAAATCACTTTATAATACTCACCTACTTTATAATACTCACCTAGAGGAGGTGCGGTGCAGACTGGTCAGATTGGTGTCTCCGTTCTCTGGTACTGACGCCTCCTCTTTCGGCCATCTTTGTTCTTCTTCTGAAGCCTGGGTGCATGACGCGTCCTACGTCATGTACACGCGCTGGCATTGAAGTCCTGAGCAGGCGCATTTTGATCTGCTCTGAGCAGGGCAGATCAAAGTATTGTAGTGCGCCTGCGCGGGACCTCAATACCGGCCTGTGTGTATGACGTCGGACGCGTCATGTTCCCAGGCTTCAGAAGAAGAACGACAAAGATGGCCAAAAGAGGGTGCGCCGTACCCGAGAACGGAGACACCCATTGACCAGTCTGCACCGTGCCGCCCCTTAAGTGAGTATAATAAAGAGATTTTTACGTTCTACACAGCGGCCTGGGCTCTTATATACATCATGTTAAAATGCTGTATATAAGAGCCCACTGGTGGTGGCCGCAGCTTGTAGGCCCCAAAATCTGGTGACAGGTTCTCTTTGCAGCGCCAGTGCTGCATTCTATAAAGGTGCACATTACCCCCTGACCTCCCCCTGTAGACCCCGCAAATACCTTTATAAAATCTCCCGCCCTACCACTGGGCCCTGGCTTCTTTCACCACCCTAGATAGGTTGGACATCTATGCGTCAAGCAGGACACCTAGCTCCGGCTGACCCTGAAGTAGGCTCTAGGTAGGGAACAATAATAATAATAATAATATGAGCACTCGGTCAACCTCACTAAGCTCTAATAACAAAGAGTGAACAAACAACTTATCTCCAGATGACTCAGAGAGAGGAACTGCAACAACCACAAAGTCTCTCCAGATGTATGCAAGCCGACTGCTGGTGTGAGGGTAGCCTGGGCTATAGGCTGTTTGTCCAGATGTAATAAGATGATCTGTCTATATGACAATCGCATAGAAGCTTCATAATATGAGTCTTAAGCCTGCTTTACACGGGACGACCGATCGTGCGATTTCACGACCGATCGTACCCGCCCCCGTCGTTTGTGCGTCACGGGCACATCGCTGCCCGTGTCGCACAAAGTCGTGAAACCCCCGTCACACATACTTACCTGCTGAGCGACCTCGCTGTGGGCGGCGAACGTCCACTTCCTGAATGGGGAGGGACGTTCGGCCTCACAGCGACGTCACACAGCCGCCGGCCAATAGAAGCGGAGGGGCGGAGATGAGCGGGATGTAAAAATCCCGCCCACCTCCTTCCTTCCGAATAGCCATGGGACGCAGGTAAGCAGAGTTCATCGCTCCCGTAGTGTCACACGGAGCGTCGTGTGCTGCCACGGGAACGATGAACAACCGGCACAAGTAAAAATTAACGATATTATGAAACTGAGCGACGAGTACACGACTCACGATTTGTGAGCAATACTGCGTCGCTCAGAGGTTTCAAACGAGACGACGTCGCAAGCGATGCCGGATGTGCGTCACGAAAACCGTGACCCCGACGATGGATCGCACGATCCGTCGTCTCGTGTAAAGCACCCTTTAGATGTGTATTCTGCAAAGTGTTAACAAAGATAAGGTCGCCAAAAGGAACAATGAACAAAGAGGTATTCATAACAAACAGAGAAATCATAATTAGTTGGTTCACACCATATGGAATGTGGGATGTGAGATGTGGGATGTTGACGCCTTCTTCTTGCTCCAAGGTCGAAGTCGAATATTGTATTGTATAATCACAAGATTCTTTAATACACGGGTCAGAAGCTGGCTTCTGCTCAAACAGTGAACACGTTTCATTGTCTGATTAATTTATACCTGCGCAGATCGATTTAAAATCCGTCTATGAAAAACCCCATTTGCGGTTTTCCATAAATTCCCAACCTTGATACTGGCACTGAAGACTTGAAAAGGGTATAAGAGCTATCACCAGCACCGAGAAATCAGAAGTGACAATCAAAGACACTAAAGGAAGTGCTGCTGAAAAGCAGCTGAAAGAGTGAGGAACTCTGCAGGGTCCTAAAGAGAAAGGGATGAAAACCAAGCAGAAATAATAGAAGGTCTAGGAGTAGTTTGTGCAGCCAAACGCTGTGACCTTCTAAAGCCGGACACCACAGGACTGCCGCTATACAATTTCATGAGTTTTTTGACTCATGTCAGAGTATGAAAGACCTAAAATAATTCCTGGCTATTTCTGTGTTGCAGATTTTGCTCTTCTCTTCTGCAGATTTTACTACACATCATTTATTCATCTCTGATAGGCAAGTTTTATTGGGTCTCACGGCGGCAAATTTTTATGTCATATTCATTTGTTCTAATTATTATTATTATTAGATATTGGTTTTATTGGGATGTCTGATACAGACGTTAATCATGGTTTTTTAGACTGCTTTGACCAGTTTGTAAGAGAACTTATGAGACATTCTGCTTTCTCACTACACAAAAATATGTTAAATGGAGCTTAAAGGTCAGCGAGTGAGAATATTTGATTTTTCAAGAGTAAGGATTGACTTAAGAAAACCAAGTATTAGAATCTAAGAAATGTAAAAAATTATATGTTTGACAGAAAAAGGTATGCAGGGTAAATTGTCATGGACAATCACATCAAAACTGGTACACGGTACCATATGTTCAGTGGGAAAGTAGGAGCCCCAGCCATGTGTCAAAAAATTTGAGGTGTCAGTGAATTTTTTTGAGGGTAGAAAAATTTGTATAGATTATTATGACTGCAATTATCATCTTTTTCTACAGTTCATACTAAATATTCAAGTGTGGTTTCTGGCCATAGAAGGTCACAGTGTTTGGCTGTGCGGAATAGTCCATGACTTTCCTGTGTGTCCCCTTTGTGTCCTCTGTAGTGTTTATTGGGGTTGACGAAGAGCTCATCCCATCCATTCCCTAATTAGGGTCCAGCACTAGGGATATCAAGGGCCACGTATCCTGCTCGGCGCATAGGTGTGGACCCTATCTAGGGTGGTGAGGGACCCCAGGGACCAGCACTAGGGAAACCTAGGGTCAGGTATCCAGCTCAGCACATAGGTGTGGAACCTATCTAGGGTAGTCAGGGACCAGCAGTAGGGTTACCTAGGGTCAGGTATCCTGCTCAGCGCATACTGTAGGTGGGGAACCTATCTAGGGTGGTGAGGAACCTCAGGATCCAGCACTAGGGATACCTAGGGTCAGGTATCCGTCTCGGCGCATAGGTGTGGACCCTATCTAGGGTGGTGAGGGACCCCAGGGACCAGCACTAGGGATATCTAGGGTCTGGTATACGACTTGACGCATAGGTGTGGAACCTATCTAGGGTGGTGAGGGACCTCAGGGACCAGCAGTAGGTTTCTTTAATTGACACCGTCTTTCCTTTCCCTAGACACAGGGTTTCCCTTCCCTTTTGCCATTCACTTGGTACTTCCCCGTACGTAGCGTGACACATATTTAGCCTAAAATCCTAAAAATTAAATGTAGTTTTCCAATGTGTCCATTAAAAATGTTGTCTGTCTGTGATTTTCATATAAGTTAAAGTGAAAAATAAAAAATGAAGTTGGCAATATCCCTGGATGGGTGGTAGAGTGGAGACCCTTGAGGTTATGACTAATGTGGGAATCCTGTGTCACGCTAGGTGTGGGAGAATATCAGGCAAACAATGAAGGGGAGGAAAGAGGGGAACCCTGTTTCTAGGAAAGGGGAAGATGGTGACACCTAATAAAACCTTCCGCTGGCCCCTGGCTTCCCTAATGTCCCTAGATAGGATCCACACCTATGCGCTGAGCAGGATACCTAGGCCCTGGCTGACCCTGATCTAGACCTTAGGAAGTAGCCAGATGGGATGAGCACTAGTCAGCCTCACTGAGTGCTAAAGAACACACAGGAAAAACAAATAGGGGAATAGAAATGGACAACTTATCCCCAGGATGACATTGTGAGAAGTACAGCAACATGCAACAACATATCTCCACAGGTGATTCCAAGCCAACTGATTGCAATCTGGACAGCATAGGAGCAGCTCTAATGTCAGCAACAAACCAAGGGGAAATGCAGCCCTACAACCCAGGGACAGCTCTCATATAGCCCTACTACCCAGAGACAGCTCTCATATAGCCCTACTACCCAGGGACAAATGTTGCATTGCTCTACTACCCATGGAAAGCTCTCTTAAAGCCCTACAGCCTAGGGACAGCTTCTCCTACAGCTCTACTACCCATTGAAAGCTCTCTTATAGCCCTACTACCTAGGGACAGCTCTCCTATAGACCTACTACACAGGGACAGCTCTGGTATAACCCTACTACCCAGGGACAGCTTTCTTACAGCCCTACTATTTAGGGACAACTCTCAAATAGCCTTACTACCCAAAGAAAGCTCTCACATAGTCCTACTACCCAGGGACAGCTCTCATATAGCACTACTACCTAGGAACAGCTTTCGTATAGCCCTACTACCCAAGGATAGCTCTCGTATAGCCCTACTACCCAGGGACAGCTCTTGTATAATGCTAGTACCCAGGGACAGCTATGATATAGCCCTACTACCCAAGGATAGCTCTTCTATAGCCCTACTACCCAGCGACAGCTCCCATATAGCCCTACTACTCAAGGATAGCTCTCGTACAGCCCTACTACCCAGGGAAAGCTCTCCTAAAGCCCTACAGCCTAGGGACAGCTCTTGTACAGCCCTACTACCCAGTGAAAGCTCTCTTATAGCCCTACTACCTAGAGACAGCTCTCCTATAGACCTACTACACAGGGACAGCTCTTGTATAACCCTACTACCCAGGGACAGCTTTCTTACAGCCCTACTATTTAGGGACAACTCTCAAATAGCCTTACTACCCAAAGAAAGTTATCACATAGTCCTACTACCCAGGGACAGCTCTCATATAGCCCTACTACCTAGGAACAGCTTTCGTATAGCCCTACTACCCAAGGATAGCTCTCATACAGCCCTACTACCCAGGGACAGCTCTCTTAAAGCCCTACTGCACAGGGACAGCTCTTTTATAGCGCTACTACCCAGGGACAGCTCTGTTAAAGCCCTACAACCTAGGGAAAGCTCTCGTAAAGCACAACTACCCAGTGAAAGCTCTCTTATAGCCCTACTACCTAGGCACAGCTCTCGTATAGCTCTACTACTCAGTGACAGCTCTCGTACAGCCCTACTACCCAGTGAAAGCTCTCTTATAGCGCTACTACCTAAGGACAGCTCTCCTATAGACCTATTACACAGGGACAGCTCTTGTATAACCCTACTACCCAGGGACAGCTCTCTTACAGCCCTACTACCTAGGGACAACTCTCAAATAGCCTTACTACCAAAAAAAAGCTCTCATATAGTCCTACTACCCAGGGACAGTTCTCATATCGCTCTACTACCTAAGGACAGCTTTTGTATAGCCCTACTACCCCAGGATAGCTCTCATACAGCCCCACTACCTAGGGACAGCTCTCGTATAGCCCTACTACCCAAGGACAGCTCGCTTAAAGCCCTACTGCCCAGGGACAGCTCTCTTACAGCCCTACTACATAGGGACAGCTCTCGTATAGCACTACCACCCAGGGGTGGCTCTCGTATAGCCCTACTACCTAGGGGCCACCCTTGTATAGATTTACTACTCAGGGATGGCTCTCGTCTAGCCCAACTACCCAAGAACAGCTCTCGTACAGCCCATCTACCCAACAACAGCTCTCGTACAGCCCAGCTGCCAAAGGACAGCTCTCGTACAGCCCTACTACCTAGGGGCAGCTCTTGTATAACCCTACTACCCAGGTAAAGCAATCTTATGGCCCTGGCAGTTTATACATTGCAGCCCATCGTCGTACCGTGTTTCATGGAGATCTGCATAAGCCCTTACAATTACAAGTGGCCCTTTATAGGCAACTATAATGCTGATGTGGCCCTTGGTGAAAGTTAGTTTACTCCCCTGCCCTATATTATGCCATTTCCAAAATTATACCTACTAGTCACCCACAAGTATAAGATTTTGTCATCTGCTGCAAAGATTCAGTAATCTGCCCTGGTCTTATACCTAAATTCCGAAACCAAGGTAGAGAAGCTTAACTCTTTTACCTCCTGGCACGCGCCCTTTTAATAGTTCCCTCATGCCTGACCTCAAAAAATTTTTCATATATATATATATATATATATATATATATATATATATATATATATATATAAATATATACAGTATATAAACACTGTATATACAGAGAGATATTTCCTATCTTTTCTTTCTATTGTGTATATCTATAGTGTGGATATTGTCGCCTTAAAATCCACAAACATCCGTTGAATATTTTTTTTCGCTTGGCTCAAACCCTGTTTAGATGCGAGGATCTGCAGGAGTGTACACAGGCTGTGCTGAAGGTATTAGAACCAATTTATATTCTGTACCTGAATAAATGCTTACAAATACACATGTCCTAGGCTGCGCTAATAATCTTGAGCCTATCAATTAACTAGGAATTACAAGCCTCGGGGGTATAAGAGGGTATTATCGTTCAATAATATTCTAATTTGTAGAGTTTACATGATGGAAAATGTCCCCTGTTTTATACAGAACAATAGATGAATGTGCAGCAATTCATCTGACATTAGAAAATATTTATTAATGCATTTAGCATTTACAAAAATTAATTAGCAGATCCACCCCATTGTTTAGGTGTGAGTCTAATGAAATGTCTGTCACGCCCAGGTAACCGGACGAGGTGGAAGTGGGTCCACTGGACCAAGGTACAATTCACTGACCCGGAGGAGCAAACCTGGCTGGCCACTGGGCCTTCACTACTAAGACCGGAGGTGGCAGCAGGTACACACGCTGGCAAGTGTCCGCCCGGAGGCAGCCCTGAGGGATCCCGATACCTCAGCAGGAGGTCAAGATCCAAGACAGATGAGGCAGAGACTGGTGTGGTCCGGGACCGGCTGGTAGGGCAGGGAACTGGCAGTTTAAGGATGCTTGCAGGAACCGGAGGTAGACAGACGGATCCAGGCGGGAATACGGGCACTCTAGAGGAAGCAAAGACAAAGTCACGGACTTAGAGTGCAGAGTAGCACGGGGGACCTGACGACTAGTACGGGTAAACTGGCTACAGGAACACGTTGAACAGGGGCCTACCATTGGGAGATGGTGTCTTAAGTACCCAGTACTTACAAAGATCATAGGAGGAACATCTGGGTCGGGTGGTATTGGCCTTTTAAAAATAGGAGATCGAGCGTTGGCCACTCCCTAGTGCGCATACATGGACCTCAAGACACAGACATCAGAAAAGGAAGAACGGAGGAGAGGAAGGCCGGAGTAGGCTGTCGGCACTTCAGCGCATGGGGCCACGGGGATGCTGACCGGAGTGTGGTGGAGACCTGAAGGCTGCGGGACTGGGAAGGAGATACGGGGACTGAAACAGTGAGCGCTAATGGCTGGGAGCACCGATGGCATGATAATGTCCATGGTAAAAGATGTATTTTCTATAGTCAGCCTTGCATTCCATGGTACCTTCTGAAAAGTTGGCATCTCCCTCCACTACTATGGTGAGAAGTGCAAGAGTAAGGACATATGGAGCGGCTAAAAATTAATACTTCATTTGGGAAGGAACATGTGATTCATCCATAAATCTCTGTTGTCGTTAGAATCGGAGTGGTTTTGTGGTCTAAACACCTACTCCCCTGCAAAATCAAATGTTTGGTTGCTAAACAATCACAAAATCTCAAAAGATAATGGCTCACGCACTTTCTGCTGCAGCTCCTGTTTCGTATGGCCTTACCATTGCTAGAGAACAGAATCCATTTTGTTCCTGTGGTATCCATCTTGTCTTATAACTATCACCTGGTGTTTAGCTCCGACTCAACGAGTGTCAGGGCAGCACCTGTCCATGTTTCCACATGTTCTGCCTCTCCACCCCCGGTTTTGGTTGACGGTTCCTTGGAGTTTGAGGTATCAAGATAAATTGATTCTCGCGTCGTTCATTGTTCTCTACAGTACTTGATTAACTGGCAGGATCATGGTCCTAAAGAAAAGGACTTGGGTGCCAGCTTTGGTTATTCAGGCAGAATTCCATCGCCGTCATCCGGAGACACCTGGTCCAGAGGTCCCTCATAGAGGGAAGGATACTGTCACACGGGGTTTAGCTCAGAACTAACTGAGTGAGGGCAGCGTCTGTCCATGTTCACACAGTAGAGTCTGACACTACACTCCAGGTCTCTTGTTAGGCTTCTGAGTTTCTCAAACAGGCTCGGGCATTGACCAAGCTTTATTCCCTTTAGTTAAGGCCTGCGAGAATTTTATGTTCTGCTAGCCTGGTGATTGTCTCTCAAGTCACATGCTGTTAGAGACCTATCACAGCTACTCCCTGCCCTTTTGATGGTGGATTTGATCCTTCCATGCTGATTATAGCTTGTAGACTACTGGTCCTTGTGCTGTGGTGTTCCAGTTGCTGGATATTTTCTGTGCATTACTTGGTGTGTTGTGGAAATATTCTCGTTGTCTGCTTATTTCTTCCTTGTTTTTTATTTCCCCCTGAGCACATATTGTCTATACCTCTGTCTGTGCCTGGAATGAGTTTGAGTTTTGATTTTTACCTGTCTGTCTTTTTTTGTGGGATTAATTACTCCTGTCATGGCCCTCCCTGGGGATATTAGAGCAAGGCTGTCCAGAAGTAGGGTTAGGCTGGTGGTCCAGACCTCTTCACCATCAGAACTACCTCTGGGATAAGGGACAGCTAAGGATCCCCTACTCTGAGGGCATGTCTAGGAGCCCCAGTCCCCGGTTATCCCCTTATTATGCATGACAATAACTTTTTGATGTCATGATGATCAGGTAACGCTGATGGGTAGGGAGGAAGTTTCCCATTTCTATCACACCCTACTGCTCTTATTGGTGCATAGTTTAGAAGAACCTTGTTCTCAGAGATCCTATTTAAACTGGTGACATGTTCTAATAAAGCAGAAGTCTCCAGTATACCATACTCTAGGCTGTGCTGTATGAATTTACTGAATGTTTGTAAAACAAATCTTATTAATTTGGAGTTCAAAATGGCATTCTAGGAGTTTACTTTGCTCACACCCTTAAAGAAAACGTGTCATTTCCCCAAATGCTAATAACCAGCAGATATGAGGTTAATTTGCAAGGTAATTCTGTTTTAAAGCTACCCGACCTATTGCTACTGGGAGGATATGGACTTTATTCCTCCTGAGTAGGGATGGGTGGACCCGGACTTTAAAAGGTACCCCAGTGCTGAGCCCGGGCTCATAATTTTCAGGAAATTCCAGATATTGATCAGCATGTGGCACTCAGGTAATACAAAAAAAATAAAGGAAAAATAAAGTGATTAAAGAGTATACAAAAAAAAAAGGAAAAATAAAGTGATGAAAGAGGATGCTTTTTCATCTTTTATTTCAAATAAAGGATATTTTTAGTGTGTGTATTTACTTTCATTTACAGATTAGAAATGGGGTGGTCTCATAGACGCCTCCCATTACTAATCTAGGGCTTAGTAGAGCTGTGAGCTGTGATTAACCCCTTATTACCCCGATTTCCACCACACCAGGGCAATTGGTAAGAGTTGAGTAAAGTGCTGGGATTGTCACATCTAATGGATGCGACAATTCTGGGTGGCTACAGGCTGCTATTTTTAAGCTGAGGTGGCCCAATAAGCATTGGTCTCCCCAGCCTGAGAATAACAGCCCCCAGCTGTAGGGCTTTATCATAGCGGGTATCAAAATTGGGTGGACTGTTAAAGGGTAAACGTGGATTTTTTTTAGATTGCTACTTCCAGTAGGTGACACTAGAGTTCAAGTCTTCTTCCTTTCTGAAGAGACAATTTGCATATTTAAATTTCAAAATAGGTCAATGTCTCAAGAACAATCAAAGCATAGACCTTTAAACTGGAAAGAGATTCCTGAAGAACATTGTGCCAGAAGTTAAGTAATTCAACGTCCACCTTGTTGAAGGCTTCTTCTTTTTTCCACGACTTCAGTCAGAACACTGAATGTCTCTGTCCTACTTTCGGTTGTTATCTATATGTGAAGCACACTCCTTTTATTTTACAAAGTTCTGTTCTTCATTTTTTTTTCCCGTCCTGCTTCATATTCAGTTATGTTGACAAGAGCCGCAGGCACTGGATGAAGAGGATCAGATTATGTTAAATTTAGCACAACAATCAATGTGCAAAGTTGATTTCCTTTTTTTTATATTTATTACTTTGTGTGTTTTAGAATGTTAGATCGGTGAAATGTTTTGTTATTCTGTTTCGATACCAGTGGCTTCTGTGATATATTCCATAGTATTACTTACATATACAAAGTCGTTTTAAATTGCAAAGTCCTGGTTGCGGCTGTAGCGCTTGTGGCGATCACATGGTCTCTTGTAGACTGAATTCAGAGAACGTTCCGAAGTTCCATTAAAACAAAAACATCTACTTTGATTCTAAAAAATTTTTTACCCTCCTGTAGTACATTTGATCGTGTCATTCAATTTAACTGGCGCTAACGGATTCAGATGGTTGTCCTTTTGGTATACTTAAGTCAATTAAAGTCAATGGACTTGCCCAAAAATTGGTGAGATCATCTTTTCCGATCGCTCCTGGTGTCCATGCACGTGACCAATAAAAACCTATAATAAATTCTATTATAGTGCATGTAGAGATAATCTAATCTCCCGAAATTTGTGAATTTAGTCAGATTTGCTCAAATTCTGCTGATTGATTCAATTTGGTCTGAATAAATTTGGTCCAACTAAAATGTGGCCAAATAAAAATTTTCTTCTAACACCTCTTACCCCGGTGTCCGTGCTGGTCATTTTTCTTGTAGTTTCATTGCTAAGGCTAATCCTAACCTGTGATTGACTTTTTTTCAGACATGTGGGGGATGTGACAAGCATCATGATGTGCGTTGGCTCCAACAACTGGCCAATTACAAGCCTCAGACTATACGGAAGGGAAAAGGGCACCGTGTGGTTTCTGGCAATAGACAGTCACAGTGTCTGGCTGCGCAGAATGCTCCCTGACTTTCCATTGTTCCTGCTGTCAGTATTCATTGGTATAGGTAGCTTTCCAGCTGGATTCATTTATCTCCCTTTTGGAGCCAGCAGTAGATCACCTTACACCCAGCTGCTGACCATAAGCACTATCTTGATGCTGAAATACTCCCTTCCTTTCCTGGACTGGTGCTGGTGATATTTTCAGTTCATTCAAGCCTTGGTTGCAAACAGGTAGCTTGTACTCATCTGTGGAATTGTTGCAGAAAACCTTGCTGAACTTCTAGCTGTGTCATCTGCAGATACATAGTTCATGCTTTTCCCCTGTGTGTCCTCTTTGTGTCATCTATAGTGTTTAGTGGAGTTGACAAAGAGCTCATCCCATCCATTCCCTATTTAGGGTCCAGCACTAGGAATGCATAGGGTAAGGTATCCGGCTCAGCGCATAAGTGTGGAACCTATCTAGGGTGATGAGGGACCCCAGTGACCAGCACTAGGTTTCATCAAGGGTCACCATCTTCCCTTTCCTTACACAAGGTTTCCCTTTCGCCATTCACTTGGTACTTCCCCATACCTAGCATGACAACCTGTCATGATGGACATTGCTCATCCATGTGACCAAGTGAGAACAATCAAAGGCTCATATTGGCATCATTGTTAAGATGGAATAATGGCAGAAAGAAGGACACCAGATCTTGGACCGTAGGCACCAACGAAGAGTGTAGAGAGCGGGTTCCTTAGAAAGTCGGCAGAGAACTAGTTTGGAATTGTGGGAGGAAGGACAAGTAGATGAAGGGCTATGTGAGTTTAATCATTCCTTGTTTTTTAACCAATATTAATAAAGCAACATGATGGCCAACTGGTCGCCATTTTGCTTTGTCGTATTGCCACTAATTCGGATTTTCTAGAATCTGTGAATCTTGCTAAATTCGAAACGTATTTGATTAATGTAGAATTGATTCGCTCATCTCTAGTTGATGGTGTCTTACCCGCATAAGTGACCACTCATGGGTGGACAAATCACAGAATATTTCCTTTTAGATTTAAATACTTCTTAACGTCAGTGGTCTCCGTCCCCATCTTCGATAATAGTGTCCATGTCGCCTACTCATCCTTTTATCCCCACAATATACAACAATTCAAAGTGTTTGTATTGTACATCAGATTTTCGGTTGCTCTTTCCGCGGTGTCTACAAAATCACAAACCATGAATATGAAAAATGAGCAGGCGGCAAGGACATGTATGTCATAAGGACGCAATCAAAGTTCCCAATCAAACGTTCAGTAACGACTCCTTCCTAAAAGGAGCGGTATTTTTTAGGAAGGCTGCAGCTGAACATGCGTTGTTGTGCCGTATTACTTTTCATACATTACTGAGCCTTTTCAAGCACAAGATGTTTAGCAGCCCATCACATTTTCATAAAAGCTGCAAGGTGTCGGCGAGTCTCTCTTCTATAATTATCTACAGAATTGTTCCCAAATTGGCCATGATTACTCGCCCTCCTTATTCTGACACCTCCCCATCCCCCAGGCTTATGTTTGCTACCTCCGTTGCTCATTACCATAGATAATACAGTCTGGTGCTGGGAGCAGCTCTGGTCTGAAGAGCATTCAGGGTCACCATACATGTCCCAATCTCTGCCTATTTTGCCTATTCGAAAGTATCGAGACGGTGGCAGCAGATTCTTTTCAACCTCTTACTATACACGCTGCTGTAATGTCAGACTAAGTTGCCTTCTCTTTGTGCTTTGTATACTTACTTTGTGTCGTCATGTTGGTGCTCATCTTTGTTGGGCTCTAGTGTGAATGTGGATGCTGGGCAATGAATGGATCCTTGGTGAGATGGTGCGGGCCTGTGTGGTTATTGATGTTGTAGTACAGGGTGCTTATCAGTGTAAAAACTATGTGATTGATCTCTTGTGAGACAGTAGGGTATTGAATCTGAGATTTCTCGCTGCTCCTGGTCAGTTGTAGAGAGTATGTGACCACTAAAGTAGTAGTAGGGCCAAGGGGAATATTGGGTTGACCCAGGTTACAAGGGAAACATTGCCTCTGTTAATCTACCAGGTGGAGGAGTTTATGCTCACCTTTAAGCAGAAGAGGATAAGCTGACCTCTGAGAAGACATGGAGGTGTTGTTGTCAGGAGAGGGTGGTGAGTGTCTGGAGTAGATGACTAAGGAAAAACCAAGCCAGGAGAGTTACAATCCAGGAGGAACCATACAATGAGTGACTGGAGTCAAAATACACTTTACCTCATGCTCTCTAATGTTATTGTGATGCCCTGGCCTATCAGGTCAGAAAATATGGGTAGAGCTGGGCTCAACCGCCTAAAGAGGAAGGTGCTTAAGGGAAAGAAAACGCTAAGTAATATATTGGATCCCAAGTACTCAAATAGGACACAGAGAATGAAATGCAAAAAAAGTGTTATTTATTGGACTATTTGCAAAAAGGAAAACGCCACCACAATAGAGCAAAAGCCGACGTTTCGGCCTATGTTAGGCCATTTTCACGGTTTTTGCCTATGAGAAATAATAGAGAGTATATTACACACCACAAAGTGTCAGAAAAAACAAAAATGTTTCACAAACATATATATATACACGCATATTTATATACAAGGTATTTACACGTACGTATGATGGAAAGGTGGATGAGACGAATTAGATGTCAAAGGACTGTACCATATGGCGTTTACTTTGCAAGGGTACGTCACTGAATAGAATAAAGAGCAATTGATCAGCACCAAAAAAGGAAAATGTCATAGTCAGACAGTAACATACAACAAGCGCCAATATGTTCATATTAGATAGATGTCCTAGGTCAAACCAGGAGGAGACACATAAATAGACAGTGAGTCATACTAATGTAAGAATACCATAGAAGGGGCTCTATGCATCAGGGCAACAGCAGATTGAGGCATTACAGAGTACGTGAATTGAGGGTACATCAGAGCATAATGCGACTAAATTAAGACAAGCATGCTATCATTGTCACATACCGGAGGCCAGGGAGGCCCAGAAGACAGGTGGAGGAAAAAAGAGGATGCCTGTGGAGAGAGAGGGTGAGGCAATGGTAAATACATGGAGGTGCCTGGAGAAGTAGATCAGCAGTTGTGAGCTGGAGAGAGCAGAGCGCATCTAATGCAAGTTACCTGGATAACACAAGGAGTGGGGACAGGGTCCCAGAGGTCTGTGATGGAGGCAGGAGGCATGTCAGAATGGTGTGTGGCGCGTATTTATAGGAATTGTGTGCCACTTCTGGGTGTTTGGTACTGGGGCTACTGCGCCTGCGTGTGTGACGTTGGTGGTGGCGTGGGTGCGCAACAGCGCCTGCCTGGAGTGTCATACTGAGGGCGGGGACAGTACTGATATGTTAGGAGGTGTGAGCGATGCAGGGTCACTTTGTAACGTCTATCGTGCATGCACGCGTGGCGTCAATGATGACGCGGGTGAGCAAATGTGCATGCGTGAGGCGTCATAGCTTAGGCACTGTATCAGGGGGTGTGTGTTAGAGCTAGTACGCACGGAGGGGGCGTCATCTAGTGGGTAGGATCCGATTCCACACTGGGGGATAATGCAGATGTATATAATGGTAATAGGAGGTGGGGTGATATGGAATCCTCCTTATCATAGAGCGACATGAATAAAAAGGTGTGTAAGTGTTGGTATGTGTATGGATATAGGGGTGTGTTGTGCAAAAGTGAAAGCTATAGAAAAGGCAGGATGAGGGATGTGACTGATTGGGAAATGAACGTCTCTGATGGGTCTATTGCTAATCTATGTGTGTATAGGTCCTATATGGGCAGAGGAGCATGGTAAGGGGGGGGGGGGTTGAAGATGTGTATTTTGCAAATAGTCCAATAAATAACACTTTTTTTGCATTTCATTCTCTGTGTCCTATTTGAGTGCTTGGGTTCCAATATATTACTGGCCTATCAGGTCGTCACAGGGTATTGTGCTATCTGCCCTTCTGTGCAATATCCGCCTCCTCCTTGGTTATGGGTCCCTAACCAATGGTGTTGCCAAAATCAGCTAATCAAAATCCTAGGAACACTCTGCACCAAACCCAGCACACACCCCAGTGGACGGCCTGAGTGGAATAGGGTCACCCACTTGGGGGGTTGATAAGGGGAGGTCAGGAGTGTCAGGAGAAGGCGAGTGTAGTGTTGGAAGGGAAGGAGAGAGGAGGTCAGGAGCTGGGCTCCTTCGAAGTAAATAGGTGGCAGACGTTGGTCTGGGCCTGGTAAGAGCTAGACCCCCGGTTTCAGGGGATCGTGGCAAGGGGTACGGTATTGTCGTGGAGGACAGCCGGCGGCCTTGTACCATCACCGGGCTGGGACCAGGACACGACGGGGTACGTGGACTCTAGGGTAGGGAGTAGCTTCAGGCTACCTGACAATTCACCCGACGAGAACGGAGCCTTCAAGATCCGCTCTCCACCCGCTCCAATTGGGGTACTAGCGCAACAAGGGGAATAGGACTTTCCACTAAAACGGTCCAGAAAATCCCAAGCGTGAACCCTGAGAGCAAGCTCCCTCAATTAGCCACACTGCAGAGCGGGACCCGATTAGTTTCAAGCTATAGGGGCCAACTAGAAGAGAACAAGGTGCCAAGGGAAAGGTCACAGATCATCAGGCTACACCAGCAGAATCGGGACCAAAACGTGCTCCCCCTCAGCGGCAGCGGTTGTCGGTGTCAGCTTTATGGACTGAGTGAGTACGCAAGTGTCCCCTACCTCCCCAACGGCATGTCCCACCACCATTACTGAGTCCCGGGGCATCTCCCCTACCCGTGGAGGGGTTAAACACCTGGCTGCCCACTACATCGCCACTGGGTACTTCCAGCTGCAGCGGTGGTACTCCACCTTACCACACACCACGGGTGGCATCACAAACTCTAAATACACTATCCCCTGTAAATACCCCCGTTATTCGAATGGCCGCACAACTCCCGGGTCCAGCCGCTCCTCAAGCCGCCGCGGGTCCGGATCCGAGCAGCCCGGCTGCTGACGTGGGGGCGGCACATTATAGCTGGATCAGAAAAATGTTCTTTTTACTATCATTATTTATACTGTCAGTCTACCAAGGATTTTTTTTAAAAAAGTGCACCAGCCTCAACTGGTGAGGTGTATCCTCCAAGCCAAAGATCCACATTGGCACATGGGTCATGGGTGTTGGTGCAGGAGGCAGGTGAGGTTCCCCGGTAACAGGTAAGGGGATATTGGAAGCTGCAAGCAAATAGGAGACTAGTAGCAGAGGTACTTGAAACTGCAGGTAGACTAAAGTCTGGGAAGCAGGTAGCAGAGATACTGGAAACTGCAGGTAGACAGTAATCCCGAAAACAGGTAGCAGAGATACTGAAATCTGCACGCAGACAGGAGACTGGTAGGGAAGGTACTAGAAGCTTCAGGCAGACAGGAGACTGGAAGCAGTGGCACTAGAAACTGCAGGTAGACAGGAGTCTGGGACGTTGGTAGCAGAGATACAGGAAGATGCAGGCAGACAGGAGACTGATAGGGCAGGTACTAGAAGCTGCAGGCAGACAGAAGACTGGCATCAGAGGTTCTGGAAGCTGCAGGCAGACAGGAGAATGGTAGCAGAGGTATTGAAAACTGCAGCTAGACAGTAATCCCAGAAGGAGGTAGCAGAGATACTGAAAGCTGCAGGCAGACAGGAGACTAGTAGGGCAGGTACTAGAAGCTGCAGGCAGATAGGAGACTTGCAGCAGAAGTTCTGGAAGCTGCAGGCAGACAGTAGAATGGTAGCAGAGGTACTGAAAACTGCAGCTAGACAGTAATCCCAGAAGGAAATAGCAGATATACTGAAAGCTGAAGGCAGACAGGAGACTGGTAGGGCAGATAATAGAAGCTTCAGGCAGACAGGAGATTGTTAACAGAGGTACTGGAAGATGCAGGCACACAGGAGACTTGTAGCAGAGGTAGTGGAAACTGCAGGTAGACAGGAGTCTGGGAAGTGGGGAGCAAGCAGAGATACTGGAAGCTGCAGGCAGACAGGAGACTGGTAGCAGTGGTACTGGAAGCTTAAGGCAGAAAAGAGACTGGTAGCAGAGGTACAGGAAGCTGAAGGCAGACAAGAGACTGGTAGCAGAGGTACAGGAAGCTGAAGGCAGACAAGAGACTGGTAGCAGAGGTACTGGAAGCTGCAGGCAGACAGGAGACTGGTAGCAGAGGTATAGAAGCTGCAGGCAGATAGGAGACTGGTAGCAGAGGTACTAGAAGCTGCAGGTAGACAGGAGGTTGGTAGCAGAGGTACTGGAAGCTGCAGGCAGACAGGAATACTAAAAGTCTTAATACCAAAGCACAAGTGTGCGTCTTGGTGAGCCTTATATTGGCCCAAGCAGATGATCACACTAGATCGCCTTCAAAGTCCAAAGTGGGAGACCAAAAACCTTTAGCGGACCGGGGTGAGGTGAGCAAAGCCCAGATCGAGGACACATGTATAACACTCATCAGACCTAAAATGCAGTATCTCTATAATATTGCCAACGGTCCCAGATTTCCCATGATGGGAATTTGGTTTATACAAGCCCCAATCAAAAGTACTTGATCTGTTGATGGTTGGGGCACTCCTTGGAGGGATAGGGGTAGGGGTGGGGTTGGGGTTAGTACGTAAAATATCCCCAAAAATGTTGGAAGCTGTGAAGACTGTATGTAGCTCGTATCTTGAAATTTTGTGACGGATCCACTTCAACTGTACAGAAAACCTTCCAGCCATCGTCAGAGCTTTCCATCGATCAGTGGGGTGGCTTTGTCTTCACCCCTGCCCGGACCACGTCAACAAAATAAATGTGTAATAAAAGTTCATTACACCCAGAATATTTCCTTATTCTTGTTCATGAAATTGATGATCATCGAATTCTTGTATAAATAAGACCATGATGAAATATTCATGGCTTTTCTAGAACGTCGACACATAGTAACTTCATAAGATCATACATTTATTACCTGGAACTATATATATATATATATATATATAAATATATATACTTGATACAACAAACTGTACCGCTAATTAACCCCCATGGTAACAAAAGTCTTGATTATCTTGACAGTCTGTGGGTTTAATTAGCCTAACGAGGTGTTCTGCCCGGTCAGTTCCTCCTGTGAGAGCCCTCAGCCCTCAGAACCAGTCACATTTCCATGCTCGCTGCCTCGCTGATATAATTATCAGTGACGAGTTAGATTAATAATGGCAGTCAGGGTCCATCACCAAACCATTAACTCTTTGATGCAAAAAATTAGCCTTCCTAACAACGCTCATGAAATGTCCGGATAGACCTGCGTTGCCGTACATCTAAAATTCTGCACTGTTCATTTTCTATTGCAAAGGTGCACAGTAGTGCAAAGGTTTTAGGTGGATATAAAGCAAAAAAGTAAGAAACTTTCAGAAATACAAATTCATAATTTATTTTTATCAATTAACAAAATTGTAAAGTAAATATGTCATTATTTTTTTGGAACGTCCTTCGATAGAGCTTATTTTTTGTACCCCGAGTTTTGTTTTTTTCTGTACTATTTTGGACGACATATGATATTTTGATCTCTATCTATTGCATATTTTTTTGGGGAGGGGGGAAGTATAGCAACCAAAAAACATCAATTCTGACATTTTGATTTTTTTTTTTTCAATTTATCTGTTAATATTTAATATTTTGGACTCTTGTGATACCAAAAATGTTTTTTTTTTTATTCCTTTATTTTTGAAAGTTAATATATATATATATATATATATATATATATATATATATATATATATATATATATATATATATATTTTTATTTTTTTTTTGGATTTACTTACTTTAGAACTTATTCTTTAAGGACTTGAACCTGTGATTAATTAATTTCTTACATTATAAGCTGTAATACCAAAGTATTTCTGTATGTAGTAAAATCCTGGAACTTCTATGAAACTCAGCCTGTAACGGAGATTCACTTTCGCATGGTATTCACCTCTAACCTCACCGAGCGTCATGGTGACTTCTGACTCTGTTCACACTGCAGAGTCTGACACGTCACACTGTGGTTTCCCTGGTGCTGTTGAATTGCACAGTCAGACTTGGGCGTTGACCAGTTGTGTGCTTATCAGTGAGCAGTCTGGCAGGAGTTAATTTCTGCTAGCCTGTGGATTTCTACTAGGGTCACAGTCAGACTCGGGCATCGACCAGTTGTTTGCTTATAAGCGATCAGTCTGGTAGCAGTCAATTTCTGCTAGCCCATGAATTTCTACTAGGGTCAAATTCAGACTTGCACATCAACCATTTGTGTGCTTATTAGTAATCAGTCTAGCAGGAGTTAATTTTTGCTGGCCTGTGGATTTCTACTAGGGTAACAGTCAGACTTGGCCATCGAAAAGTGGTGTGCTTATTGGTGATCAGTCTAGTAAGAGTTAATTTCTACTAGCCTGTTGACTACTGCTAGGGTCACAGGTTACAGGAGACCTATCACAGCCGCCTCCGCCCTTTAAAAGATGGTGGTGCCTGCTCTCCTATGTCGATTATAGCTTCATTTGCAATACCGGTCCTTGTGCTGTGATGATCTTGTTCTGGTGATCTCCTGTGCGTATTTTGGTGTGTGGAAATATCCTTGTTGTCTGTTTATTTCCTACCTGATTCTTTATTTCCTCCTGAGCATGTATTGTCTTACATTTGTGTGTATGTGTGTGTGTGTGTGTGTGTGTGTGTGTGTGTGTGTGTGTGTGCGTGCGCAGTGAGTGTGAGTTTTGTTTTTTCCCTGTCTGTCTATTTGTATGGGATAAACCACTCCTCTCCTGGCCCTCTCCGTAGGTGGTGGAGAGGAGATATAAACTAGGGCTACTCAGGAGCTAGGGTTAGTAAGGCGGCCCAAACATCGTCACCATTAGATGTATCTTTGGGAACAGGGACAGCTAGGGCCACTCTAGCCCTAGGGTCAGTGTATGCGCCCCTGTTCCAAGTTCTCTCATTGCATCCCATGGCATTCACAGGAGGACTAATTTGGCAATTATCGAGGCCTTTTCCAGTCCCCTAGGTGCTATGCTGACCCATCAGTTCCCCTTGATTGTGTCTTTGAGGTGCTGCTGGATACCGGTGAACACCCATCCACAATTCATCATTGAAATCCCACAATCAGAGATTGATAGCAGCAATAGTTAAACAGTAGAGATTGGAGCAAGCGCAGGTCGCTGCAGCTACGAATCATCTGCCAGGTATGAAGACGGCTCTGTCCCTAAAGTATGAGGCTCTCATCACTGATTGGACAATGTCAGACTGCAGTGACACGCCCCCAACTGTTATCACACAATTATCAATTAATTCATACATTTTTGGGAGGAGTTAATGAGAAACGGAATAATACAGATGTAAAAGAAAAATTGGTCTAGATTTGTAATATTATGGGAAATATGATTATTTACTAATACTGATGATTTAAGAAAAGTGACAATTCCTCCTTTAAGTCAAATGCTTTTCCATTTTTCATTCCTAATAATAATGCAGTTATTCCACAGTCTACTGTAAGGGATACATGAAGATGATGCAGAAAAGTATCTAATGAATACATATCTGTTTATCTAAATTGCTGTTTATATACATCCTAGTGATACATTTGTGGCGAATGCTCCGGACCAATCATCTCTTGTCTTCTTGAAAAGCATTTCTTGACAGTATTTGCCTGAGACTTAGCTGAATCAGGGAGCATGGCGCCAGAAAATAGTTAATGAACTGTCAAGCAGCCATGAACAGATTTCTGTGCCGGTGGGTCCAAATAACTCTCAAGAGCTTAATAGCTGACATCGGCGTTTTTGCTGATGTTGCTTTTATTCATCTGTTTTCCTAACCCTTTTATCACCCTATACAAGTGTATACAACATCTCGCCGCCTGTCCTACACGTTTTGGTCCCTAGGAAACATTGTAAAGTAATAAGTAAGACTGTGACGTCTACCGCGTGCCTCTGTTTAGTGAACGCATCGATTGTCAATGGTTGGTCTTCGGAGTGGAAAATTTTTCAGTTCACTTCATCGGCAATAACACGGGAAGAAAATATACAGAATATAAGAGTTTTCTGAGTATGCCAAACTTGGATGAACCAAAAAATGAGGGTTCTCCAAAAGATTGAAATGTTGGCGTCACAAAGAGCTTTGCTCAAAACTCGCCGAGTATCATGACGGCATCAGACTCTGTTCACACTACAAATTTTGACACTCCACACTGTTTTCTATGCTGTTTTGAGTTACACAGGCAGGCTCGGGCGTCGACCAGCTGTGTGTTCCTTAATGATCAGGCTAGTAAGAGTTAACCTCTGATAGCCTGCTGGTTACCACTGGGATCACATGTTGTTGGAAACCTATCACATTTACTCTCAACCTTTTTAAGATGGTGGATTCTGTCTTCCCATGCCGACTATAGTTTATCGCTGTGTTGGCCTTTGTGCTGTTGTATCCAAGTAATGCTAGTGATTATATTGTGTCATGCTAGGAGTTGTTGTCTTGTTGTTTCCTCCCTGCTATTATTTTCCTCCTTAACGTTTTTTGTCTTATACCTCTATAGAGCATGCTGTGAGATACAGTTTTGGTTTCCCCAGTTTGTTTATCTCTGTTGGTGTTATCACACTCCTGTCCCGGCCCTCCCCTGAGGAAGGTGAGTATAAAATCAGGGCTGGTCAGGAGCAGGGTCAGGCTGGAGGCTCAGACATCCTCACCTTCAGAGGTAACGCTGAGATAAGGGATAGCTATAGTCCCCTACCATGAGGGTCAGTCTAAGAGCCCCTATCTCCTGCTCTCCCCTATCATCGTTACAGCTGAAGACATTGGAGGCAAATATTGGAGGTTCCCCAAAATGGTGGAGAAAGTTGTCATTGGGCAATTTGAATTTGTACATGGGGATCCTGTGTTTCTCTGGGATTTAAGAGGGACCTGGCAGTGACTTATTCTCCTCGATGTGATGTTTTTGAGGTTGTTTTTGGCCGATCAAGCTCATGCATGTGACATGTCTTACTTCGGGGGTCATGCACTAATTTATAGAACTTTTGGAGGATGAGAAATGCTCTATTAAAGGGTTATCTGTAACATTTAAAAAGCAAGAGTGACAGCTTGCAGATTGATCTGAGAATACGCCTCACCACTCTATTTCATCTCTATGGAACTGCCGGACATAGCCGAATACAGAGGTCTTATAGAAAGCCCATTTGAACATGACATTTTAGAGTCAACTTTTTGGTGGAAGTCCCAGTACTCAGTCCTCCACAGATCACTAAATTGCACCAAAAACGCAGCAAAACTGCACCAAAAACGCCACTAAAAATTGCACCAAAAACGCAGCAAATCTGCACCAAAAAACGCCACTAAAAATTGCACCAAAAACGCACCACATCCGCAGATGATTAAAAGGAGATTTCCTGCCACAAGATCAGATTTTCATCAGGAAAAAAAACGCACTAAAAAAGCCCTGTGTAAACATAGCCATATGGTGCAAGGGTTATGAGTTGTAGGATAGTGCGCCGTCCCCTGTCATGTGCTGCCATAGACTTAACATGGTGTTTCAGTCTACCCTGGAGAGTTCCTTTAAGCCGCAGATCCTGCAAAATTAAATTACGAGTCCTGAGTACTGCCAATCACTAAGTCTGTTTGGGCATTTAGGCCTTGTTGAGTAGAGTCCACATGTCCGGTTATCTGCAAACGCTTCCAGTATCTGGTACGAGGTGACCTCACGACTCCCAATTATCATGCACACGCGACAGCTCAGTCAGCCGCCCCGGCAGAGGAAGATAAATCTGTATATAACGTCAGCTCATTTCAATGTATCATATTTTCAAGTTTTGCAAGATCTGGAACACGATAAACATTTTAATCCTTGTCGCTAAATCCCCAGCGTTGCTAAGCAATCAGCAGGAGGAGTGTGTTTTTGTTGTGTTCCTGACACAAATCTTCATCTCTTTCCCTGAACCCAAGCTTCCAACCAGAGGGCCGGACAGATGTTTCCACAATCTGACAACTGTTACCGTCCTGGAAAACAAAAAAAACCCTGTGATTTTCAATGAATGAACAAAAGAAGACAGATAAATCCATAACTGACCCTAAACAGTAAGGCCGCGTGCACATGTTCTGTATTTGGTGAAGTTTTTACCTCAGTATTTGTAAGGCCTCGTGCACACGTTCATTATTGGTGAGTTTTTACCTCAGGATTTGTAAGGCCTCGTGCACACGTTCAGTATTTGGTGAGGTTTTTACCTCAGGATTTGTAAGGCCTCGTGCACACGTTCAGTATTTGGTGAGGTTTTTACCTCAGGATTTGTAAGGCCTCGTGCACACGTTCAGTATTTGGTGAGTTTTTACCTCAGGATTTGTAAGGCCTCGTGCACACGTTCAGTATTTGGTGAGTTTTTACCTCAGGATTTGTAAGGCCTCGTGCACACGTTCAGTATTTGGTGAGGTTTTTACCTCAGAATTTGTAAGCCAACACCAGGAGTGTGTTTCTATGATACTTTTCCTCAGACTGTCCCATTCCTGGTTTTGGCTACAAATACTGAGGTAAAAACCTCACCAAATACTGAATTTAAGATAGTGGCCTAAAACCGGAGACAGATGAGAACACTGGCATCAGAAAAAAACACCTGATCTTGGCTAAAAGGCAACCCAGGGAGTCCTGCCATGTCGTCTGGCCACACAGAGCATATATACTAGTGGTATACAGGAATGAGGATCAATAATGTAGATCATAATAGAGAACCCTCTGGATAGTCGGGCCTAGTTACATAGCTCCCAACCATCCCGGATTCAGTGGGACTGTCCTGATTTGAGGGTTATGTCCTGCTATTCACTGCTCTTGTCCCGGTTCTTCCTTCTCTCAGGGCAAAAATTAATTAATTAATCTCCCTTTGTCATCATTAGAGTCTGTGGGTACGGAAAGTATTCAGACCCCTTTACATTTTTTCAATCTTGGTTTTATTGCAGCCATTTGATAAATTCAAAAAAGTTCATTTTTTTCCTCATTAATGTACACTCTGCACCCCATCCTCCATCTTGACATAAAAAAACAAAAATGTAGAAATTTTTCCAACTTTATTAAACAAGAAGAATTGAAATATCACATGGTCATAAGTATTCAGCCCCTTTGCCCAGTATTACTTAGAAGCACCCTCCCTTTTGAGCTAGTACAGCCATGAGTCTTCTTAGAATCCTGGATTTTGGGATCCTCTGCTATTCTTCCTTGCAGATCCTCTCCAGTGCCGTCAGGTTGGATGGTGAACGTTGGTGGACAGCATTTTCAGGTCTCTCCAGAGATGCTCAATTGTGTTTAGGTCAGGGCTCTGGCTGGGCCAGTCAAGAATGGTCACAGAGTTGTTCTGAAGCCACTCCTTTGTTATTTTAGCTGTGTGCTTAGGGTCAGTATCTTGTTGGAAGGTGAACCTTCGGCCAAGTCTGAAGTCCAGAGCACTCTGGAAGAGGTTTTCATCCAGGATATCTCTGAACTTGGCCACATTCATCTTTCCTTGAATTGCAGCCAGTCGTCCTGACCCTGCCCCCATAGCATGATGCTTCTACCACCATGTTTCACTGTTGGGATGGTATTGCACAGGTGATGAGCAGTGCCTGTTTTTCTCGACACATACCGATTAGAATTATCACAAAAACTCTTCTAGCTTTGTCTCATCAGACCAGAGAATCTTATTTCTCATCAGAAGACAGGGAAGCTCCGGAACTGAGCATTCCGGCAGCCACCGCAACTGAAATCAGCTGATCAGCAGGGGTGTGGCATATTGGACTCTGCCCGGTCAGACATTGATGACCTATCCTAAGGATAGGCCATCAAAGTAGTGGACAACCCCGTAATTAAAAAAAAAAACAAAAACCCTTTTTGCCCACGTGGATTCTGTCATCTCTCGATCAATGATATGCAAAGCATGATAGCATTCACTCATTATTACAATACTCTTTCCAGGAACAACCTGCAAAAATCCCTCCATGTAACATCTACACAGCTGCCGGTGCAGTTACTGTGGCTCATCTACTATTCAAGGACTGTGGTAGATATAATTATTTTGTGACAAGGACATGAGCTGTCTCCCGCTATCAGTGAGCTCTGAATGAATGGGGACAAAGGACATCAGGTTTGCGTCTGTTGCTTGACCCTGAGAGAAATGGCAGAGCACCTTGGATGTCTCACTGGATAATTCCAGATCCATAATTTTCTTTGTTTTATAAAAATAAAGGGTGAGAAGAATCTAATCCGGAGAGATAGCATCGAAAATCTGAACTTAAGTTCAGCCTTTAGCAAGAGATAAGCAAATATGTTCAATGCAAATTGAATTTATCTCAAATCTTACAAAAAAAACCCCGAATTCTTTCTGATCAAAAATGTTGCATTTCACTTTGTGCTTTGTGCCCATCGCCATGTTGTTGAATTGGAAAAGGGTTGTTTAGTACTTGCATATCCTTAGGACAGGCCATTAATACCAGATCGGTGAGGGCACTCCTGCCAATCAGCTGTGTCCAGAGCCGGCGGGGACCGGGATTGATCAGCTGTGGAGCTGCACAACGCAGTTACGTCAACTGTATTGTGCACATACTCGGGTACTGTGCATCCACCAACAAATTAAATTAGTTTAGAGTTTACCAAAATTTGCACATTTTAAAGAACGTGAAAATCTAGAGGGTTGGAGGACAGCCAAATGCCATTTTGTAGGACTTATATAAACCATAAATGGATTAAAAAAATATAATATATACTCATTATATTTGTCTCCTGTCACAGCTCCCTACCGGTCCTCACAGCTCCCCACCAGTCCTCACAGCTCCCCACCGACCCTCACAGCTCCCCACTGACCCTCACAGCTCCCCACCGACCCTTACAGCTCCCCACTGGCCCTCAAAGCTCCCCACCAGTCCTCACAGCTCCCCACCGGTCATTACAGCTCCCCACCGGTCCTCACAGCTCCCCACCGACCCTCACAGCTCCCCACCGGCCCTCAAAGCTCCCCACTAGTCCTCACAGCTCCCCACCGGTCCTCACAGCTCCTCACCGACCCTCACAGCTCCCCACCGGCCCTCAAAGCTCCCCACTAGTCCTCACAGCTCCCCACCGGTCCTCACAGCTCCCCACCGGTCATCACAGCTCTCCAGCGGCCCTCACAGCTCCCCATCGGCCCTCACAGCTCCCCACCAGCCCTCACAGCTCCACACCGGCCCTCACAGCTCCCCACCAGTCTTCACAGCTCCCCACCGGCCCTTACAGTTCCCAACCGGCCCTCACAGCTCCCCACCGTCCTTCACAGCTCCCCACCGGCCCTCACTGCTCCCCACCGGTCCTCCGCTCTTTCTACAAGGCAACAACTCTGGCTCTGATCTGCTCTTCACTCTTTGCCAGCACAATCATCTTCTTTCAGGGCAGACTCGGCCTTGACATGCACTATAATTATTAGTATTATTATTATAGCGCCATTTATTCAGTGGCGCTTTACATGTGAAAAAGGGACATCCATAGATAAGTACAATAATCGTGAACATTTCAAGGAACAGACTGGTACAGAAGGAGAGAGGAGCCTGCTCGTGAAGACTCTTAGTCTACAGTGAAGGAGTTGAAGATACAATAGGAGCAGGAAGAGTGGGTCGAGCAATGCTATGGTGAACTGAGAGTTACTACAGGTTGTAGGCTTGTCGGGAGAGGTGGGTCTTCAGGTTCTATTTGAAGGTTTCCACGGTAGGCAAGAGTCTGATGTGTTGGGACAGAGAGTTCCAGAGTATGGGGGAGGCGCAGGAAAAATCTTGTGGCGATTGTGGGAAGAGGAGATGAGAGGGGAGTAGAGAAGGAGATCTTGTGAGGATCTGAGGTCGCATGCAGGTAAGTACTGGGAAACTAGATCACAGATGTATGAAGGAGACAGGTTATGGTGGCTTTGTATGTCATAGTTAGAGTTTTGAAACGGAGTCTTTGGTCAACGGGAAGCCAGTGAAGAGATTGGCAGAGAGGAGAGGTTGGGGAATAGCGGGGTGACAGGTGGATTAGTCGGGCAGCAGAATTTAGGATACATTTGAGGGACACAAGAGTATTAGAAGGGAGGCCACAGAGGAGGAAGTTATAGTAGTCCAGGGGGGAGAAAATGAGGGCATCATGCACTAATGTTTTTGCAGATTCTTGTTCAAGGAATGTACGGAACAATCTGCAGTGAGACCGATCAGTGAAAGTTGAAGAGAAGACCAGACCCTGACCTGTGACCGGTGGGGAACTGTGTCAATCGGGACATGGGAGAGGCGATGTCAGTATGATTTTTTATTGTCTTTTATCCACTTCTTCTCCCATCCATTTATTATGTGTCGGGTCTTGGAGAGCATAACAAAATTCCTTTTTTAATGGCAACCAGAGCACAATAGATTATCATGGAATAAATTCAATGCAAATTGAATTTCCCAAATCCAACCAAATTTGTCAAACTTGGATTTAGAGGAGATTCACTCATCCTTAATAGTTGCAAATACCTTCAAGCAATATTAACTCTTTCAATCACAAGATTGGGGGCTCTGAGTCCCCTATTTGAACGGAGTTGTGGTTAAGCCAGCTATTCAAAGTCTTTGAGACTGATGGCGTTCAGCACTCAGATCTCCCTGCCAGTCCTATTGGCTTTAACTGAGAGCATGCTCGACCTCTGCTACATTCAAATGGAGGATTTAGGACCACCTATTAGTTAAGCGGGCTTTACACGTTGCGACATCGCTAGCCGATGCTAGCGATGTCGAACATGATAGCACCCGGCCCCATCGTACGGCCAATATGTAGTGATCACTGCCGTAGCGAACATTATCGCTACGGCAACGTCATACGCACATACCTGCCTAGCGACGTCGCTATGACTGGCGAACCGCCTCCTTTCTAAGGGGACAGTTCGTTCGGCGTCACAGCGACGTCACTAAGCGGCAGCCCAATCAAAGCGGAGGGGCGGAGATGAGCGGGGCAAACATCCCGCCCACCTCCTTCCTTCCTCATTGCTGGCGGGACGCAGGTAAGTTGAGGTTCCTCGTTCCTGCGGTGTCACTGTGCCGCCCTGGCAAAACCAGGGTGTCACAGAGGTCTGCATCCATGTTTTTGGTGCAGATCTCACACTCCCTTGGGGAGTTTCCCACACACAGAAACACACCATCCAATCAGGTTCCACTCACCCCCTCCCCAGGAAAAGGGAGGGGCGGGAGGAGCTTAGAAAGAGCAGAGCAGAGTTTAGTTTTCAGTCAGTCTGCAGGAGGAGAGAAGTCTGGACGCAGCTCCGGTGGGGAGCTAGGAGAGTGGCAGTAAGGGCCTGAGGAATAGGCCAGCCGCTTGTGGGCCCCGAAGTGGACCGGGAGAGGGTAGTGACCCCCCGCTGCCAGCTGTCGGGACCCTGTCCGGACCTGCGCACGGAGCAGACACAGACCGCAGGCAGGAGAACAACACCTGAATTACATACACGGGTGTGGGACCCGTCCTCACAGCATCCGTGGGCACCAGTTACCAGCAACTTGGTTTACAAAAGACTGAGTATTTCTTCCATCTGCGTTCCTGACCCTCCACATCAATCCAGCTTCATCCAGCACCACGATAACCGAACTGTGAGTGTACTATTCCCTGCAATCCCTGCCACCACAACAACTCCCAATTGGGCCCCGGGACTACACCGCCCCTACTCGTGGAGGGGATTCCACCTTGCTGCCCCACACCACCAGTTTCGGGGCACGGTCCCCAGAGGCAGCGGCGGTGCCACCATCTCATCACCGCAACCCATGGGTGGCATCAAGGACAATTTCCCCTACTTAATCCCCCTTTTATTGTGGAGCCTGGGATCACAGACCGGGTGACGCCACCATACACCTACAAAAGGGAACCCTTGGCCCGGATCTGAGTACCCCTTATCCGATGTGTGCTGCCGCAGGAATGAGGAACAACATCGTTACTGCAGCAGCAACGATAATTTGGAATAGGGGGGATGTCACCGCTTAGCGATTTTGAACGTTTTTGCAACGATTCAAAATCGCTAATAGGTGTCAAACGCAACGACATCGCTAACGCGGCCGGATGTGCGTCACAAAATCCGTGACCCCAACGAGATCGCTTTAGCGAAGTCGTAGCGTGTAAAGCCACCCTTAGATTCTGAGCTATCAGCTACTTATCGTCATTTCTGATTGTGGTTGTGGGACAATTCCTTTAACTCTTATTAAAGGGGTATTCCCATAAAATACATATCACCTATCTGTCACAATGCTACTTCAATCAATGGGGAAGAGAAAAAGGTTAAAAGCTCTGTGCTGTTGGGGATGGAGTCAAAGAACAGATTGAATTGATGAATAAATTATGATTTACTTCAGGATAGTGAGGGACGGGGGTCTCCTATGCTGTCCCTAGGCTATCCCTCACCTCCAGATTACTCCTAATGGTGGAGACGCCAGAGTCCTGTGCCTTTCTATACTTCTGAGAAATACTACTCTAATATTCCTCTCCCCTCATGGAGGAACGAGGCAGGAGGGAGAAATAGGGAGGACTGACAAGGGAAAACCAAAACTCTGACACAGTGCATACACAAAGGAATAGACAAAGAGAGACTCAGGAGAAAAACAAGAGCAGTAGGGTAGCAACAAAAAGGCAGCAAGGGTTAACTCTAAAACTGCCCACATCAACAGATGGACTTTGATCCTCTCGCTCTTAGGATCGGCGGGGGTTCTCAGCATCCAAACCTTCAGTGATCTTACATTTATCCTTTATCCTGTGGAAATGAACAAGGGTTACAATGTTTCTTATATGAATAGAGCTGCATTGAGCATGTGCAGCAGGTGGTGGTCACAGATGCTCATTAGTGCTCCATTTGTGACGCCCTTGCAAAACCAGGTAGTCACAAATACTTTACATCCTCCTTGTTACCACGAGAAACCCACACTTAGGCAACACACAGCCATTAAATCCTAGCCACCGCCTCGTGATAATAGGGACACACCAGTGGGCGGGATCAGGCGGATGTGAACACCCACCTAGGGGTCCTAAGGTGTCAGAGGCGGGAACACGTCAGTCAGTCAGTTGAGTGCAGTCAAGCTCAGGGGAGTGAAGGAGAGTTAAAGTTGAAGTTTGGAGAGAGGAGTCAAGTGCAGACTGAGCAGTGTAGTCAGGGGTAGGAGCCATTGGACTACCCGGTTAGGTGGCAGATGGTGAACAGGTCCACAGGCGACGGAGATCCGGTCGTGGGAAACCTAAAGCGGACCGGGTAGGGTTGTACCCGCTAGTGCCGACAGCGGGAATCCGGTCCGGAGGCCGTGCACAGTCGGGGTGCCTGGACCCTAGGGCGAGGAAGGTTGCAAGCCCCCTCTTCAATTGACCAGCCGGGGACAAGGTTTCAGGCCTTGTTCCATCAACTGCCCAGATTCCCAGAAATGGAAGCCCAACGCAGGGGATAGGGTGTCCGCCTAAAAACCCACAGAGATCCCAAGGGTCAGCTTTCGCGAGCCACAGCTCCCAACACATACAGAACCGGGAGTGGACTTCTCCGTTCCACACAAAGTCGTCCAAAGAGAAAGACAAACACAAAGTGCAGGAGGAAGGGATTCTTGATCACCTACCTGGGTGCGGGACCCGAATGCACCCCCCCCTACGACAGCCGGCCACTGGCAACTTGGTTTACTACTGGACTTGTGTGAAATTACTGAACTGTGAGTACACCATTGTCCCCTGGTCCAACATGGCGCGCCACCTCCAGCAGCCATCACTCCCGTGTTCAGACCGCGGACCCCAGGACAATACCTACCCTACCCATGGAGGGGATCCCATCTTGCTGCCCTGCTCCATCAGCTCCAGGCACCCCATCACCAGGCAGCAGTGGTGCCACCATCCCTCACCGCAACCTACGGGTGGCGTCACAGACACAACACCTCCCCTGTAAATATCCCCTTTAACGACGGCTGTGAGGACGGGCGGTCTTGCGAGCTTGGGTCCGGTCACCACTCGAGCCGCAGCAGCGAACCCGGATCCGAGCAGGCCCCCCCGAGAAGAGGCGGCAGCGGCCCCTGCCCGCAACACATTCATACAGTGGACTTTGGTCCTCTCGCTCTTAGGATCGGCGGGGGTTCTCAGCAGCAAAACCTTCAGTGATCTTACATTTATCCTCTGTCCTGTGGAAATGAACAAGGGTTACAATGTTCCTTGTATGAATAGAGCTGTATTGAGCATGTGCAGCAGGTGGTGGTCACACATGCTCATTAGTGCTCCATTCATACAGTAGACTTTGGTCTTCTCGCTCTTAGGATCGGTGGGGTTCTCAGCATCCAAACCTTCAGTGAACATACATTTATCCTCTATCCTGTGGATAGGATTGCTGCTAATGTGACAGTTAATAGGGTGCACATTGCCTGCTATGACACATTTAGGACATTTCTCAGGCAAACATCTGATCAATGAGCCCCGCGGTACCTTATTTTTCCGTCTTCAGTTGCATCTCCAGAGAATAGATCTACAGACATTTTTTTTTTATACAGTGTCAGGAATTTTTGACTCTTAAAAGGTTAACTTTGAACCAACTTTCTACACCGGCTCCTGGGTCTCGGGGTACAGGATGTTGTAAATTTCCGCTAATATTATAGCTAATTTGCTGCACCTTCTCTGAACTTTCAGACAATTTCGTCAGATCCGAATGATCTCACCGCACTTTGAACATCTTCGAAAGCAATCAGTACTTTCATCCGGATATATATCTGGTGTCACAGGCTGAACACAGCAAACCTGATGCAGTGCTTTAAAAGCCTGCTCATTAAATGTAACTATTGGAGCAAGTGGCACAATTGTTTAACATATGCTCCAACTAATCCCATTCTAAGTGATCACCTAGCATCCCTTCCATTATCTCAATGCATCTCAATGTCATAAGCAAAAAGAAGGCCACGGCAATCTGCCCAAAAAAGGATTTATTATGTCTCAGGACTGTGAAATCCACTTTCTGTAAGCCAAAATATGTCACTCGGTATTAGTGTCATAAATCCATTTAATAGTGGTGCAGGAGTCATCTTCTAATTACTAGAGCTGAGAAGGATCTATTGTATTCTTGGATTAATGAGTCCGTATACCTGAGCGCCTCCATTCCAAGAGCCTTAAATCTGTCCTACTAACATGGCTTCAGTTTCTAGATATTTGAGGCATCTCCAAATATATCTTATTATTAAAAAGGAGCCGCAGTTTAACAAAAATTCGATTTAAATATCTTGTAAAAATCTGTGAGCTCCCCTGATTCTGGAGGTCTTCTCTGTTTTGTGCTGCGTCGCTCCATTGCAGAGATATTCACATTTATGTCCTCTGGAGGGCAGTATGTGAAATCTCTGCTTGTAGTCCAACTGGGTGCTTCTGCAGAGTCTTTTCTGGAGGCATGTATGTAGCGCAACTGAAGCCATCAGGGAGATACAAGGTACTGCATCCCCACCAGGATGCAGGGCCTACCCCCAGGGACCCAGAAGACCAGTGCTGGTAACAACAAAACATTCCAGTTAATCCCATTTTTTTTCCCCCAAATACCCTATAGACTTGTACCAGACTAGGGTTGGACCTAAGGATGGCCACGTAGAGGTGGAGCCGATCCAGTCCACTAGACGACCAGGTGGGAGGGACAAACAGTAGACAGTCAGTCAGAGTACAGAGAAAGTCGATGTCAGAGGGAGAGAGTGGAAGCACTGACAGGAGTGTGACGGTGACCTGAGGGCGCAGGCGGTTGGTTGCCGGTGGAGTACTACCGGAACCACAGCACCAACGGAGAATCCTAGGTCACGCAAACGCTCCAGGCAGCCCTGATCAAATCTGTACAGTGTGGGGACCATCAAAGACCTCACTGACCTTGAAGTTCGGGATACAGTAGCAACGGGAGAACCGGGGAACAGGACCAGAGACTCCGACCCCACAGAGATCACGCTACCATCATAGGGACAACCGTTGAGAGACTACCAGGAGTGGACCCCCAGCCGCTCCAAGCCACGGGGACCCACCAACCAAAGACAGGTGCAAGGGAAAGAAGCCACCAGATCACTACACCGGCACTGGGACTAAGGGGATCAGCGATCAAGACCAGCCTTCCTCGGATGACCAGTTTCCAGCTTACTATGACTAAAGGAACCAGTTACACTGCAACCCCTTGTGTGGCCTGCACCCATCTACATCACCTATCCTCTGGGGCCTGGCCCTGCTTGCGGAGGGTCTAACACCCAGGCTGCCACCAACACCGGCCCCGGTAGCGAGAACTGTGCAGCGGCGGCTCCATCCACATAACCGCAAACCACAAGTGGCGTCACATATAAACTTTCAATTATTCTCCCTGTAAATATACCCCTTTTTAAAAAGCGTCCCCAGGGTCACGGAACTGGGCAACGGCCACCAAGTGACATCTCCCCAGCCGTACACTGCCCGGGACCGAGTACCCCATAGCCCTGGGCGACACATGTACTTTTGCCCCCTCCTCCAAAAAGCACCTGATCTGTCAAGCTATAGGTCTCAGAGGTATCTGAGCTGCGATTGGTAACTTCTGGGAGGGAGGTGTGACTGTGCACGCCCACAGAGACCGTGAAGAAACACCTACCGTAGTTGGCGGCCAAAACAGAGATTTCACATGCTACGCACCAGAAAAAAGAAATGTGAATATCTCTGCAATGGAGCGATGCAGCATAAACCACAAAAGGGCTCCAGAATCAGGGGAGATCACAGATTTTTGCAAGGTATTTAAATAATTTTTTAAACAAACTGCAGCTCCTTTTTAATAAAAAAAGATATATTTGGAGATGCCTCAAACATCTAGAAACTGAAGCTTCTTTCTTCTGGTGCGCAGCATGTGAAATCTCTGTTTTGCACGCCAACTATGGTAGGTGTTTCTTTACGGTCTCTGTGGGCATGCACGTTCACACCTCCCTCCTAGAAGCTACCAATAACTGCTCAGGAGCATCTGAGACTTATATCCTGAGAGATCAGGTGCCGAGCTGTGATTGGCAGCTTTTGGGAAGAAGGAGCGAAAGTACACGCCTCCAGAGAAGACTCTGCAGAAACACCCCATTGGACAACATGCAGAGATTTCACATACTGCTCTCCAGAAGAAATAAATGTGAATATCTCTGCAACGGAGCGACACAGCACAAAATGGAAAAGAACAGCATAATCAGTCGACCTAAGAGCTTATTACAAGGAATTTAACTCAAATATTTTAGCAAGTGACAAGTCCTCTTCAAACCCTTCACGACATCTGACCTATGTGTATGTCATGGTCAGATAGAGGTTCCCGACCAATGATGTATAGCTACATCATGACGATTGCGCTGAGCACAAAGGCTGTGCCCGTGCAATCATCGCCAGTAGCTTGGCTTACGTGATAGTGAAGAGCTGGTTCTCACAGCCAGTTGGCTGTTAAACCTTCTAAATACTGTCATCAATATCAATCGCAACTTAGGATGCTGGGAGAAGGAATGCACTCCCTCTCTGCGCCCCTGCGACATCACAATGAGGATCCAATCAATGCCATGCAACCCAAGGTTGTAATGGCGACGTCTGGGTCAGCCAGCCATGCAAGCCTGTTAGACCATGTCAGGAGCGTAGTCTAAAAGGCTTCCGTCTGAATCTCACGAAAAGGTATAATATATTGCAATGTAGGTGTATTGCAATACACTATACCAGCTGATAAAAGTTCATGTCCAATACAAGGACTAACTAAAAAAGTAAAAAAAAAAAATAAAAAAATTGTAAAATTATTTTTTTAAAAAATCAGAAAATAAAGAACAAAAAGAAATGAAAATAATATTATACCAATAAATGCATATATTTATGTAAAAACAAAAATATACAAATAAAAGTACACACATTTGGTATCCGGAAAAATTCATTCTATAAAACTGTCACACTATGTTACGGGGGAACCGGCAGATTAGGACCAGGGGGTATATATCCCAATCGCGATTCGGGGCCCACCGTGCTCCAGATGGTAATGGAGCTGCTGGCACCCTGTAGGTTAGGCGGAGACTATAGAGCTGGATGGCTCTGAGATAACCCAGGGAACCGGTCACATGTGTAGTGACACGTCAGACCGGACGACAACCCAGTTAGCGTTTCGGTGGAATTGGCGCAACCCCGACCACGTGTGCAGGGAACACGTCAGGCCGGATGGTGACCAGGTAGCGCTGACCAAGAAGACCGCTGCGACAGCGCCCTGTCGGCCACGTGTGCTAGACACGACAGGCCGAGCGGTCCTTCGATTAGCGTTTCTGGTCACTACTCGAATGACCACGTGTGTAGAGGACACATCAGGCCAAGGGATCACACCAGTAGCGTTGACTGGGAAGCCAAGGAGGACAATAGGTTCACACACCCAATCCTGGAACACCCTGTTAACTCCACAGGGTTCCTGAGGTATGCTGTCCGTGCGCGTAGGAGGCACAACCGGACAGGTGGCGCAACAGGTGCGTTGTCCATGTGCGTAGAGGGCACTCTCGGACAGGTGACGCAGCAGGTATGCTGTCCGTGTGCATAGGAGGCACAACTGGACAGGTGACGCAGCAGCCGCAGCCGAGTTAACGCCACTGGACTGCTATTGCACAACAGGAATGGTAGCAAGGAAGCAAGGAAGCACGGCACCTGACCCTCATGTGCTGAGCCACGAATCTTGGCGTGACAGGCACCATTCGCCTAGCCCTACCTACCGCTTCCAACAAGGCTTATGCCACCATGAATTCTAAGTGAATATGAGTGAAGACTGCATACCTCCATGTGGCCTCCAGCCCCTTTTATAACCTAGATCCGCCCCAAACCCAGGTTGTAACCACCAAGGTCCAATGACAGAGTGCCATGTCATCAGCGACGTCACCAGCAGCCTATCCGGAACTGCACGTCACTGATGACCTCATGGCAGCCACGCCCCAAGCACTTCACCAGTCATTGTCTGACGACCAATGGTGGGGTGCCAGATCATAGGGGCGGGACTCTGCGAGCCAGTCTGGAGTGGCCACGTCATCAGGACATCTGACACCCTTTGCCCTATCAGGGCCTGCCACCTCACGGACATGCTCTGTGAGGTCCTTACCGGACCTAGCCTCTGATGCACTAAGTGCCTGAGCATGCTCAGTAGCCTGAACAACAGACTCAGAAATCAGACTATCTGCCTGAGCATGCTCAGTAGGCACATCCCAGAACTTAGACACAGCACGAAGTCCAAGTACCTGTGCAAAGAGGCTGTTACGGTTAATTGTGGGAGCATGCTCAGTAGCCTGAACTGAGGACTTAGTCTCAGAAATGACACAATCAGGCTGAGCATGCTCACTAGGCAAAACACCGGGCTTAGACTCTGGCTTAGGCGTGGTGGAAGGAGCAGCCAACTGGGCGACCCGAGGCACGGCCAAGAACGGCAGCCGGCGCCTGGGCGCAAATGGAACCGCAGCAGGCTGCTTGCGGCTATGAGGATGCCGGTTCGTAATACACTAGTTAACTCCTTCAAGAAAAAACTTTGTACAGTGACACAAGTTTTGTTATTTTAGCTGTTTACAAAAACATGTTCAGAAATACAATTATATATATAATATGGGCTGAAAGTGCACACTCCCAGCTGCAATATGAGAGTTTTCACATCCAAAGCGGAGAAAGGGTTTAGGAATCATAGCTCTGTAATGCATAGCCTCCTCTTTTTAAAGGGACCAAACGTAATTGGACAAGGGACTCTAAGGGCTGCAATTAACTCTGAAGGCGTCTCCCTCATTAACCTGTAATCAATGAAGTAGTTAAAAGGTCTGGGGTTGATTACAGGTGTGTGGTTTTGCATTTGGAAGCTGTTGCTGTGACCAGACAACATACGGTCTAAGGAACTCTCAATTGAGGTGAAGCAGAACATCCTGAGGCTGAAAAAAAAGAAAAAATCCATCAGAGAGATAGCAGACATGCTTGGAGTAGCAAAATCAACAGTCGGGTACATTCTGAGAAAAAAGGAATTGACTGGTGAGCTTGGGAACTCAAAAAGGCCTGGGCGTCCACGGATGACAACAGTGGTGGATGATCGCAGCATACTTTCTTTGGTGAAGAAGAACCCGTTCACAACATCAACTGAAGTCCAGAACACTCTCAGTGAAGTAGGTGTATCTGTCTCTAAGTCAACAGTAAAGAGAAGACTCCATGAAAGTAAATACAAAGGGTTCACATCTAGATGCAAACCATTCATCAATTCCAAAAATAGACAGGCCAGAGTTAAATTTGCTGAAAAACACCTCATGAAGCCAGCTCAGTTCTGGAAAAGTATTCTATGGACAGATGAGACAAAGATCAACCTGTACCAGAATGATGGGAAGAAAAAAGTTTGGAGAAGAAAGGGAACGGCACATGATCCAAGGCACACCACATCCTCTGTAAAACATGGTGGAGGCAACGTGATGGCATGGGCATGCATGGCTTTCAATGGCACTGGGTCACTTGTGTTTATTGATGACATAACAGCAGACAAGAGTAGCTGGATGAATTCTGAAGTGTACCGGGATATACTTTCAGCCCAGATTCAGCCAAATGCCGCAAAGTTGATCGGACGGCGCTTCATAGTACAGATGGACAATGACCCCAAGCATACAGCCAAAGCTACCCAGGAGTTCATGAGTGCAAAAAAGTGGAACATTCTGCAATGGCCAAGTCAATCACCAGATCTTAACCCAATTGAGCATGCATTTCACTTGCTCAAATCCAGACTTAAGACGGAAAGACCCACAAACAAGCAAGACCTGAAGGCTGCGGCTGTAAAGGCCTGGCAAAGCATTAAGAAAGAGGAAACCCAGCGTTTGGTGATGTCCATGGGTTCCAGACTTAAGGCAGTGATTGCCTCCAAAGGATTCGCAACAAAATATTGAAAATAAAAATATTTTGTTTGGGTTTGGTTTATTTGTCCAATTACTTTTGACCTCCTAAAATGTGGAGTGTTTGTAAAGAAATGTGTACAATTCCTACAATTTCTATCAGATATTTTTGTTCAAACCTTCAAATTAAACGTTACAATCTGCACTTGCATTGTGTTGTAGAGGTTTCATTTCAAATCCAATGTGGTGGCATGCAGAGCCCAACTTGCCAAAATTGTGTCACTGTCCAAATATTTCTGGACCTAACTGTATGTCTTTTTATCATACAGCTGAAAAAAAAGTTGAATAAAACGCGATCAAAAAGTCATATATAAACAAAAATGATGTTCCGTAAAACACCATCTTGTCCCTCAAAAAACAAGCCGCCATAGAGCTCGGTCAGTAAAAAAATAAAAAACTATAGCTCTCAGAATACAGCAATGCAAAAACATTTTTTTTTTGTATAATATTGTTTTTATGGTGTAAAACCAGCTAAAAATAAAAAAACAACAGTAAAAATGTGGTATCACTGTAACTTTATGGAGCAAATGTTACCTCTGTTAGCAGCATCAGAGAGTATATAGTTCGTTCCAGGGGCAAAACCATGTATCTAGCCCAAGCTGTGAATTATCAGGAGCACCGCTTCTGTGGCAAGCAAGAAAAATCTAAAATAGAAACAAAAAGAGCATATACCCCAGAGAAAATAAGTAAAAAGTATTGTATTTTTCGGTTTATAAGACGCACTGGATTATAAGACGCACCCCAAATTTAGAGGAGGAAAATAGGAAAAAATAATTTTTAATGTTAAAATGAGGGTCCGTCTTATAATCCTAGTGCTTCTTATATTAGCTCCCCAGGGGGGGAGCGGCGGTGGTGGAGTGGCTCAGGAAGGTCACAGGAGGCAGAGTCAGCGATGCTGCGGGCTCGGAGGCAGGGGTTTCGCACCTCAGGAGGGTAAGTGGACGGAGGGTCGGCGATACTACGGGCTCGGAGGTGTCGCGGCAGCATGCTGGCGGGCTCCATTGAATCGCCCATGGTTGATGAGATTGACTTCCAGAAAATGGCCGTGGAGGTGGCGCGTGCGCAAATAGGACTCTGCGGTCATTTTCTTGAAGTCCATCTTGTCAATCTACGCACGCGCTGCCTCCATGGCCATTTTCTTGAACTCCATCACGTCAACTGCGGGCAATTCAATGGAGCCCACAGCCGCTGTCAGATCAATGGCACCTGCCTCATCGCTGACCACCGTCCTGTGACCCTCCTGAGCTGCGCCGTGACCCTCCTGAGCTGCGCCACTACAGTTACACCCCCTCCTCCGAGCCCTCAGTATCATCGACCCTGCCTCCCATGACCCCCGCTCCACCACCGCCACTCTGGTAATCCATATCCAGATTATAAGACACACCCCCATTTTACCCCTACTATTGGGGGGAAAAAGTGCTTCTTATAATCCGAAGAAAATGGTAATATCCTAGTACATGTAAATAACATAGGAAAGTTAGTAACACTGTTTTTGATCCAAATAGGTGTAAATACCATCCCACTACGACAAGGTGTACCCTTATCGGTCTCTAGTATTAAAAGCTCACGTTATATCATATGACCTCAATGTAGATGGGGCAAAGCAGGACCGGGGTCCCATCTACAACGAGGTCATCTTACACAACGGGAGGTTTTAATACTAGAGTTTAGGACCGTTCCGATTGGGGTACACCTTGTCATGTTGGGATGGTTTTTTAAGCTTTTTTTTAATCAAAAACAGTGTTACTATAAGTACCGTATGCTATTTATATGTACTATTACTATTTACTTACTGCAGGGTATATGCTTATTTTGTTTTAATCTTAGGTTTTGTCTGTTAAATGGCCACATGTGCTCCTACACGACGCTTGTACACCAACCTATACTCCGGCTCATTTCTTTGGGTTTGCTATCAAGCAGGAAGCAGGGAGGCTGGAGAGCGGTGCGCTCCTGAAGGCCCATCACGAGAAAACTCCCTCAAGCATATTCTGTTTAATCCATAAAATATATAATGCTTATCATATTTTTCTGTTTTATAAGACGCACCGGATTATAAGACGCACTCCAAATTTGGAGCACAAAAGGTGAAAAAAAGGGGGGTCTATTTTATAATCCGGTGGTGTCTTACCAAAGGGTGGCGGCAGCAGTAGTGGAACAGAATCACAAGAGGCAGGGGTGGTGTTGGAGCAGGACGATGCTGCGGGCGGTGCGGTAGGTGTCCCAGAAGATGTCCCAGGAACTGTCGTCGGTGGCAGCTGTGCCGGGGCTGGGGCTGCAGCAGTGGTGGCTGGGCTGCAGGTGGTGAGGGCTTCAAATAATGGCACCCACAGTTGGTGCGTGGACAGATTGAGCTCTCTGAGCTCTCGGCTCAAGAACAAGCTGAGATCTCATCTGTGCACGCGCCACCTCCAGGCACCATTTTCTTTAAGTCCGCTGCCGGGAGATCAATGAGCGGGAAACGGCGCATGCACAGATGAGATCTTGAGCCAAGAGCTCCATCTGTGCATGCACTGACTCCAGGCGCCATTATTTGAAGCCCTCATCGCCCGCAGCCAAAGCCGAACAGCTGCCACCGCCCAAGTCCAGGTGCCGCAGACCCTGCAGAGCCACCGCAGATTATAAGAACCATCACTTAAAAGACATCAAGTGTGTCTTATAATCCGAAAAATACAGTATATAACAAACTCTATGTCTCATTCATATTTTGTAAATATCAGGAATTATTCTGTAAAAACTGATCGTGAGTCCTCTTGTGTATGACAACATATCCCCTTCCAGTTGGTTAAAGTAAAAATGAATGCCAATGCTTATATTTATTTGATTTCTAAATTTGTTGCTGGATATATATATATATATATATATATATATACAGAAGGTCTTTTGTACAAAAATAAATTAATTACTAGTGTACAGTTACTAAACTTCTTATGAACTATTGGCAGATAGGTGAATTGTGCGATGAACTCAGAGGTCCAGGTGTGTGCAGAACACAATTTTGACACTTAAAACATAATGAGCTCTTTAAATGCTGCTTCTAAGATCATTACTTGTGATTACCATGTAATTGTCTGTAAATGAACAACGTGTACTATATTCACAGCAAAGCCTTCAAATTAAAGCCACTTGCCGGATATTGTGCAGATCCCTTCACAAGTCAAGGACTGGAATCCACAAAACGCCTAAAAGAGTTGTCACAGACTATTCTTAATTAGGCCAGACGTATTGTTCCTTTGTCAAGAGAAGTTAGCCACTGTTTCATGTCAGATGGACCGGAGCCCTATTGTCTGTTAAATGTGGATTGCCTCAGCCCTTTTGACTACATAATTCAGAGGAAAATGTATCCTTGGTCTCTGCCCCGCAATGCATTTCAGCATTGCGGGGCAGAGACCAAGGATAAATTTTCCTCTGAATTATGTAATCAAAAGGGCTGAGGCAATCCACATTTAACAGACAATAGGGCTCCGGTCCATCTGACATGAAACAATGGCTAACTTCTCTTGACAAAGGAGCCTCGGACGCACACCCAGTTGAAGAAGGGGCTAGGGCCACCTGCATCCCTGGGCCCCTGCAGGTGAGCCGTTCTTTATCACTTCTCTTGGATCAATGTTTCCAAATGTGTGCAGTGAGAGTTCCAGTTAAGTACATTCTGTAGCATTTAGACGTTGCAGTTTTTCCAGGTGAAGACGCTGGAGGTGGCTTTTCCATGGTGGCTTCGCTGGCGGCTTTGCTATCGTTCTTGCGGCAGCTCATTTCCAATGTAACCATTGACTTATTGGAGACGTTGAACTTCTAGTTGGATCAAAGTATAAGGTGTCTCCATTTTTGTCTGTAAAAAAAAGATAAAGGACATGTGAAAAGTTGCTTTGATTGTATTGGGTCCTTTGTCTTTCCACAAAAATAACAGCGCAGGTGCCAAAAAAAGTGCAGTGCAGGATTGCTAACTTCTGCCACCATCCCGGCTCGCGTGATATATTTGTATCTCGCCCTCTAAGTCTGCAAATCATTTTGTGCTGCAAAAATGGAGACACACAAAAATGGATTTACAACATTTCGCTCAGTATTTCCTGCCCGGTGAATGATTTCCGACATCTGTAGTCCAGCTCTGAGCTTTTTGGCTTTCCACAAATTATGTGAATGTCTGCAGTCAGTTCTTCACATAAACTCAGACGTCTATGTTTTATTAATAACAGAAATGGTCAAAAAAGACGGATGGCCTGAACCTGTCTTTATACTTCTCACTGTAAATGTGGCTCCAAGGTATCAGAATGCGACGTTACTGACACCAAATACAACTCCGGCACATTGGACTGTATCTCAGCTAGAGAAGGGGATGTGTCGGTAGGATCTGCCCTCCTATGCCGTCTATATCGGTACGCAGGAGCTGAAGACAATGATACCTTGATATCTGAGATCTTAGCCCCGAGAAAGACACATTTTTCTTAATGAGCTGTTAAGATCTATGGGCTGGACATAGATCTCCCGGAGAGTGGACTCGTGGAAGCGCCCTTAGTGTTGCAAAACGGTGCCGTCGTCCGGCGTGCTCCCTCCCCCGAACCTCCCCCTTTTGCCTGTTTGATGTATACACTTCTGAAATAAAGCAACGATGGATCTGGAGAGTGCTGCCAGCTCTTTTCATTGATAGATCTCCTGGAGAGTCCTCCAAAGCTTAAGGGCGCTTTACACGCAGCGACATCGTTGGTTGTGCATCACGGGCAAATCACTGCCCGTGGCGCACAACATTGCTAACACCCATCACATATACTTACCTGCCTAGCGACGTTGCTGTGGCCGGCAAACCGCCTCCTTTCTAAGGGGGCGGTTCGTTCTGCGTCACAGCGACGTCACTAAGCGGCCGCCCAATAGAAGCGAAGGGGTGGAGATGAGCGGGCCGCATATCCCGCCCACCTTCTTCTTTCCTCATTGCAGGCGGCCGCAGGTAAGCTGTGTTCGTCGTTCCTGCGGTGTCACACATAGCGATGTGTGCTGCCGCAGGAACGATGAACAACCTGCGTCCTGCAACAGCAACGATATTCGGGAAAGGAACGACGCGTCAACGATCAACGATTAGATAAGGAATTGTGATCGAATTCCGTGACCCCAATGACATCTCGTTAGCGATGTCGCAGTGTGTGAAGCCCGCTTTGCTGTAGATCCAGAGAGTGGACTGTCAGTCATTACATGTCTCACACTGGTAACGCTTACTTTTCATGTAAAATTAGCTCTGCATGCAGATTCTCATGGAGATCTATGTCCGGCCCATAGATCTTAACAGCTCATTTACATTAAGAAAAATGTGAAATTCCCTAGAATTGTAGCAATAAATAGATGCAACGTCAACAATAGACAGAACAAAAGGTTATAGAAGGCAAACGGTGCAAAGTATTTAATGAAACCCAATTGCAAAAATTATTTTTAGTCCTAATTATATGAATTTAAGTAAAAAAAAAAGTCTTGAAAAGTGGATAAACTTTTTAAGGGTATATAGAGCAGATTTGGTGCAAAAATATTTGCAACTGTCCCATTTTGACTCCTGGAAAAAAGCACTACACAGTGTGAAACGTGCGTCGGAGAGGGTGTGGGACGCTTACTTGTATTCTGTGATATCCCGTAGGTATAAGAGTTGGTACTTTGTTGTTACTATATCTTTATGAATTTTGCACTTTATAACACTTTTGTGTTACCATATACATATTTATAACTATATTTATATTAGCATTGTCTCTTATACAGGGTAATATTGATAACATTAATAATCATGTGCAGATTATGGTGTTCCCAACATTATGGTTAGATTGATAATTTTAACCCCTTCTGTGGGGCTTGCTTCCTTGAGACATCCTGTCTATGTTTTTATATTTTATAATCAATAAAGATATTTTTTATATTGACTTTTTCTTCTTGCTGGTGATTTAACTGTCCCATTTTGTGTTGCGTTTGCAGAAATCTATATGTATACTAAATAACCAATCAATTCAAGTCCATAGAACCGATTTACAAAAGCAAAAATATTCTCCAACGAACTTGCAATAAATGTGGGAACATTCCCTAATAATTAAAGGGAACCTGTCACTTGTAAAAATACTATTAACTGCAGATAATAGGGTTAATCAGCAGGTTAATAGGGTTTGAAACCTGTTGGGTGCCTGCACATTGAATCCTGCTGCTGGGAGGGAATTAACTTTATTCCTCTTGGTAGCATGCAGGTTTCAGTCAGAGGGGCGGTGCCTGTGTGGGTTCAGTCACTGCTCTGTGTATGGAGAGCTGCGAATGTAACCGCCCCCCTGCTCTGACTGACAGCTGCGTCTAATGCAGAGAGGTTGTCAGTCAGTGCGGCAGGCATTTAGAGTTATCGCTCTCCAAAACCAGAGCGGTAAATGAACCTATGCCGGCTCCACCCCCATGGCTGAAACTAGAACGCTGCCGGGAGGAATAAGCTTTGTTTCCTCCCGGCAGCGGGAGTTAACGTGTAGGAACTGGGCAGGTTTCAAACCCTATTAACTTGCAGATGAACCCCACATCTGCAGATTATTAGCGTCCCTTTAAATATAGCGGACCAGACAAGATTCATATTCCCCTATTTGCAGGTTTGTTCTGGGAAATTTCCAGCTAATGTAATATTCCGTATTATGCTCTGAGGTTTCTCCAGACCTCAGAGCATAATAAACATAGTAAAATTAGAAAAATCCTAATCCTCAACTAACCAGTCACCTCTTTTGGCCACTCTGGTCCTAACCATCACCCGTCCGGTCCTCACCGCATCTTTTGATTCCCTGTGTTTCCAGACTGAGTGGTGAGAAATCAGATGATACGTTGAGCACTGGTCTGGTGGTGGTGAACAGTGGAAAGGCAGGAGATATGAATGCGGAAGTGAGTATAAGGAGTTTTTTTAACTTTTTGATGGTCTAGAAAAATGATGGCTGAAAGGAAGCAATTTTTTTAAAAAAATCAGATTTTGGTGAATGTGGATGTCATGGGTGTATTACAGACGGTTCTGTGGTGTCCGGTGATAGAAGGTCGCAGTGTTTGGCCACACAAACTGCTCCCTGACCTTCTATTACTCCTGCTTGGTGTACTTGGTATCCTATGTACCTTCTCTGCTTGGATTTCATCCCTTTCCCTTTAGGACCCTGCGGAGTTCCTCACCCTTTCAGCTGTTTTCATCAGCAGTTCCCTTTGTGTCTTTAAATTCTCTGATTCCCTTGTTATAATTGCTGGTGATAGGCAGCTCTAACTCCCTATAGATCCTGAGTGCAAGCAGTCGGCTTGCATTCATCTGGAGTAACTTTTCTGTGTGTTGCAGTCCCTCTTTCTGAATCATCTTGGAGATGAGTTGTTTGTTTGGTTTTTCCTTTATTTGCTAATCTGTGTGTCCTTTAGCTCTAAGTTGGGTTGATGAAGAGCTCATCCCATCCATTCCTATCTAGGGTCCAGATCAGGGTCAGCCTAGGGCAAGGTATACTGCTCAGCACATAGGTACAGAACCTATCTTGGGTGGTGAGGGAAACTAGGCCCAGCAGTAGGTTTGGTCATGGATCACCATCTCCCCCTTCCCTAGACACAGGGTCTCCCTTCCCTTCCCTTTCGCCGTTTGCTGGGTTCTTCCCGTACCTAGTGTAACAGTGGATTTTTGTAAAATTTGAGTAGAAATTCGGTTGCACTAAGATATATTTGCTCAATTTTACTAATGACACCATGTGCATGAAGCTTAAAGTTCAAACTCCTTGGAAACATTCTCTGACCTATGAACCAGAAACCAGTTGTGATGATCAACCCCTAGGTATCACTAGATGCAACTACTGGAGGGGTAGTCAAACAAGCCAGAGGTCAGAGCCAGGAAGTCACATATGGTACACAAGGAAGAAAGTAGAGCCAAGATCAGGGTACGAGCCAGAGGTCAGAAGCCAGGAAGTAACGTAAGGTACACAGGGAGAAAGCAGAGCTGAAGTCAAGGTACAATCTGGAAGTCAGAAGCCAGGAAGTAAAGTTAACTACACAGGGAGAAAGCAGAGCCAAGGTCAGGGTACGGGCTGGAAGTCAGAGGCCAAGAAGTCATGTAAGGTATACAGGGAGAAAGTGGAGCCGAGGTCAGGGTGCTAGACGGGGGTCAGAAGCCAGGGGAAACTGTCAAAGTCAGGGGCACGTGTGGAGAAGGGTCACAAAGGTTTGAGGTAGCAGGACAAGATCAGAACAAAGCACTTATGGAAGCCAGAGCAATCACTGCAGAGCAGGAACTATGACTGGCGGCGTTCCGGGCGAGATTGCTCCCTAATGAATCAGAGCAATCACCCGGAATGAGGCACCTGAAAAGAGGCTCCTTCCAACACCAGCGCAGGACTTTAGGCTGGGAAACAACCCGTCTACAGGAGTACAATAAAAAACTGAGGAGAACAGAGCACCGCGGATCAGAACCATGACACCAGTCTTATTGGGCTTCATGCATCGTATAGACTATGATATCACCCGGCAGCGCCCACAGCATGCAGAAACGCAGCAGAAGAAGCTGCATACGGGTGACCATTCAAGATTAACCACACACTGTGCTGACCAAAATGCAGATATGTGTTATATATGAATAAATTATATATATATATATATATATATATATATATATATAAAAATATATATATATTTTTATATATATATATATAAAATATATATATATATATATATATATATATATATATATATATATATATATATTTTATATATATATATAAAAATATATATATATTTTTATATATATATATATATATATATATATATATATATATATATATTACACCCACAGACGGAAAATCTGTACATTGCAGATGCAGATGTAGGTCAGCGACACTCGAGAAAACATGGAAAAGTCCATGGAAGGTGATCGTCATTACATAACAGCACAATATTCCGTATATTAAAACGATCGCGCCTCTCGATGAAAACACAGAGTAGTTAGTAATTAAGACGAGTGCTAGATGCTCGCGCATTGAAAGACAAGCCTTAATGAATATTATCATGGACTGTGTTTATGATTTTTTGGAAACGCTAAATTAAGTGGCTATTCATGTGTCCTATCAATCAGTGGTCCGTAACGAGCCCATGAATGCAAAGCTAATCACGTCAGGCGGAAGCTTTATGCTCGCTGATGAACGTTTGCTTTTCTTTTTTTTTCTCTGAAGATTTTGATACGTTTCGGCACAGGCAGGTGAGTGCAAAAACTACAATATAAAAAAAATAGGAAGAGTAAAAAACAAAAAATGGATATGGAGGGAAAGGTGCAGAACGCCCGGCGAGCCTGCACCTGCATAGTGGGATCTATTTCGAGCTCTTCTAGATATAATGTACATAGGGGAAACATCACTCCTTTTAATAGTAAGGATAAGGATTGATGGTGCAGTATTATGTGGCGGGGAGAGGGGGTTGGTTTGGCCCTGCCGGCTGTCTGCTTAATGATAGATGCGTTTTCTTGGAGCGCAGGTAAAATTACAATACCTTGTTAGAATGAATACCGGGTGAAAAATGGTTTATCACGTAAGCACTTTATCTTTCTGTATTAAATTACATTAACAAAATCGCAAAACAAATTACACATCAAAACAATGACCTGCTCCATCCGGGTTCACAAAATCACCAGGTCTCCAGGCTAAATTTACGAGGAGCAAAATGCCTCTAGATGTGGCCACGAGGACCCAAACCTAAGAAGTTTCCAATATCTTCTCTTACTTGGTGTCACGATTCCTCTGTGCAGAGCATTTTGCACTAGGAGATGCTCTGCTGTATTTTCCTGGACTACTGAGCTGGCAGGTTGATTGATTGCTCAGGTGTTTTCATTATCCTGGTAATTGCTCTGCTTCTTTACTGAACATGCTCCCACAGAACCTTGCCAGTCGTACATTCTGGTTCTGTAGTTGTGCTGTTGGCCTGTGTTACTGCCTCTGCTCTGAGCTTTGTTTTCTGACCCTGGACTATTGTTCGACTGCTCTATGCCCGCTCCCTGTTCCTGTCGTGACCTCCTGGCTTTTACCTCGGACCGTTACCTGACCATGTCTCAGTTTACTCCCAGTATCTACTGCGTGCCTTCCTGGAATTCTGACCTTTGGATTATTACCTGATTACATCTCTGTTTTCTCCCTGTATCCTTAAGTGTCCTCCTGTTACCAGACCCCGACTTTCCTGACTACTCTTCTGTCTGTACTACCCGTAAGTAGTGACTTGCATTACACTTGGATGTTGAAGGGTATGCTCAAACAGAAATTTCATACATACATTTTGGAGTAGATTCTTCTCCAAAATACACATCAAAAACATCTTGAAATAGTCACTAAATATGTTTCCCATTTATTTTCATGGAAACTGAGCTCCACTCAGTTTCTGCTCCAAAAAGACTCCATGTGCACCTACCCACTTAGTTTAAACTCTTCAAATTGCCCTAAAAAACTCAAGGCTCCTCAAAAACTTGGTGGTTCTGCTCAGTTTCCTCTAAAAGAAACTCATAAAAAAGACTTTGCGCATAGCCAGCAAGGAGAAACTTAAAGTTTTAAAAGAGTCTTGAGATATTCAGGAGGATTTGGGCAGTTTCTGTTGAGTAGAGATGAGCAGACCCATGGAAGTTCGTGATTGCCGGCTTTATATCAAGGTCAGTTGGGGACCTGGACTTGACTTGAACTTGATCTCAGAGCCCAAAGTTCATTGGAAGTCTATAATTGGACAGTTCTTCCTCCAAAAACTCCTCAAAAAACTTAGCGAGCACATACTGTAGCTGCTGAGCTTTTCTAGGCAAAGTCGCTGTTGGTCTCTTTCCTGAAGCATCACTGGCAACTTTGCCATCATTTTTTGCATTTGCTTTCCCCTGGCATCCTATTTATGAACTTTCCATTATTCTATGGTCAAATGACTGTAGATTCTGTTATCCAGGGGATTCGGATTTATAATGACGACGCTCTGATCAAACATCGATTAAGGATCCATGCGTGTGTCAGCATTGTGTGATTTTCCCAGAAAAATTCTCGACTTCCCCATTGACTTCCATTATACTCGGATACTCAAGCCGCCCATCCGAGCAACCAACTGCTTGTTACGAGTACCGAACACCCGAGCCTAGTAGTGCCTGCTCATCACTAGTTATGAGTACTGAGCACCTGAGCATGGTAGTGCCCACTCATCACTAGTTACCAGTACTGAGCACCCGAGCATGGTAGTGCCCGCTCATCACTAGTTATGAGTACTGAGCACCCGAGCATGGTAGTGCCCGCTCATCACTAGTTACCAGTACTGAGCACCTGAGCATGGTAGTGCCTGCTCATCACTAGTTATGAGTACTGAGCACCCGAGCATGGTAGTGCCCGCTCATCACTAGTTACCAGTACTGAGCACCTGAGCATGGTAGTGCCTGCTCATCACTAGTTATGAGTACTGAGCACCTGACCATGGTAGTGCCCGCTCATCACTAGTTATGAGTACTGAGCACCCGAGCATGGTAGTGCCCGCTCATCACTAGTCACCAGTACTGAGCACCTGAGCATGGTAGTGCCTGCTCATCACTAGTCACCAGTACTGAGCACCTGAGCATGGTAGTGCCTGCTCATCACTAGTTACGAGTACTGAGCACCCGAGCATGGTAGTGCCTGCTCATCACTAGTTACGAGTACTGAGCACCCGAGCATGGTAGTGCCCGCTCATCACTAGTTACCAGTACTGAGCACCCGAGCATGGTAGTGCCCGCTCATCACTAGTTACCAGTACTGAGCACCCGAGCATGGTAGTGCCCGCTCATCACTAGTTACCAGTACTGAGCACCCGAGCATGGTAGTGCCCGCTCATCACTAGTTACCAGTACTGAGCACCCGAGCATGGTAGTGCCCGCTCATCACTAGTTACCAGTACTGAGCACCCGAGCATGGTAGTGCCCACTCATCACTAGTTACCAGTACTGAACACCCGAGCATGGTAGTGCTCGCTCATCACTAGTTACCAGTACTGAACACCCGAGCATGGTAGTGCCCGCTCATCACTAAAAATTAGGAAATGTGTATGAAATCTGAAACAAAAATCATATAGTTTGGTGTAAATTTGTGTTGCAGATTTTCTTGCATGTTTACGGTAAACATTCCATCTTGTGTAAACCTGGCGTCTGTAGACTTACCCTGAAGCCTTCTCAAATCTTCACACTCTACCCAATGCGCACTCTGCGAATTCCATTTCCTTTTTATGTTATTTTACCGATTTTCCGCATGCTGCCCAAGCCATTTCTGCCATCTTAAAAATTCAAATGCTTGGCTCTGTGTCTTCTTCAATTTCTCAGGATTAGGTGGTCCCCTCATTTCTTGATAACAGCCCCCTCCTCCAAGTCAAATGCATACAATTTCCACCTGCGGTGATTTGGGATCCTTGTGTTTGAACACCTTCGGGCCTCCCCTGTGGCTGAAGATTCGTGCTTCAGTGGAGTTGACGGGATGCGTTCTCCGTTCCTTATGCCAATTTCCCTTCAAGATGCTTTGAGAGTAATTGAAGGGATCCGCATCGTCTGATGCAAAAAGCCGCTGAGTAGAGAAATCGATGTGCTTGTCTGCAGGATGCGGAGCTCCCTAGGTGGGTTCTGGAGACGGTTGGATCAGCGCTGGGGTTTAGTGCACAATAAACAGCATGTTACGCAAACAAACAGCGAACACTCATGTGGAGAGGGAGTCAAAAGTTCAAGGAACACTAGAGAATGGAGCGACGGAGCTGGAGTCAGCCCGAGACACAAAGCAACATGGCACCTGAAACAGTCGGAAAGTAAAGTGACACCGGGCAAACCGAATAATACTCATTGCTATAAAGAACAGCCGCACTGGGCAAATGGCTCCCTTTATGTAGTGCATGCACTTAAACCTGTAACGTTCAGCCTCCAGGACGTAAAACCATGCAGAGAAGTTCTGGTTGTCTTGCTAACCAACTGTCATGGCTTCCGTTATAATTTCCCCGCAATGTGCACGGTTACTGCCTACCAGGGAAAAACATAACAGATGGATCATAAGCGCGTTCAGGATCGGAAGTGGCCCGGTGCAGAAAGACGCTTGCCCTTTTTAACGGGCTACCTACCACTCAACCTCCGTCTTCACCGTGAATTTCCGAGACCTTGGAGATATTTTGTGGCAGTGACATAAATCCAGCAGATACATTAGAAATCCAGTAAACAGCATATTCATTTCATCCGCCAAATAATCAGATTATCCTATCAAAGGGGGGAGCAGAATGATTAGAATTTCATTGCTCGGTAGTAAAGTTTATAGAATGGTATAAAAATGACTTTATGAATGTCGTAAAGCATAAGGCTCTGGTGTTGCGGCATCTCCAGTGGATTCAGGTCACAACGTGTAGATTTATCATTCAATGAGCGTAAAGGGAGAGAGGCTCTGTTTATGACGAGTCCAATGGACGACCATATTTGCAAGGTTTCGCTGGTAGACCAGATTGACCAGATTTTGTTACTTTTATTTTTTTTCTAATAGTGACACTTGTTAATTAGACAATGATTCAGTCAATGGATATCTTTTTGCTCATGGTTACCTATTGAAATAGGTAAGTGTTACTAATTGTCAAGGCGCGGTAAGCATCCGGGGGTGGACCTACTTGGCTAAACACCAGATTCCCCTGGAGGAGCTAACCTTGAGCTAACCCCTACAAAGGGTTTGTAAATGCACGACTGCCAGGACCAGTGGTATCGACTTTAATGGACAGGAATTTCAGACATGGAAACAGGACGTGATATTCTGGACATGGTAGGACGAAGGTGGTGATTCAGACCTGGAAGCATGGAGGTGGTGACTCAGATGTGGCAGCATGGAGGTGGTGGTAGCAACAGGCTCTAGAAGAAACCCAGGTTAGCGGGTACAAGTAACTAGCACTAGGAAACGAGATGCAGAACTAGACATGGTAATGGGTACGGGACCTGAGAACTACCAACACACAATGTATAGGCAAAGTTGCTTAGGCAGCTCCCCTAAGGAGAGAATGCCTTAAATACTCACTGGGTGATAGCTGACCTCTCGGATTACTTCCGGGTAATAGGACTCTGGACCTTTAAGAAAGCATGCACCCTTCAGGCAATCCCAGAAGACCAATGTGTGACCTGGAAGCAGGAGGAGGCTGCGGCAGGCCCCAGGGCAGGAACGGGCACCTGGAACCGCCTTGCAGCTAAGAAGACCAGTGCCCTTGCCGAGGCAAGGGAGTGTGAGCATGCGAGGGTGCCACAGTAAGGGGTACTTCTCACATAGCGAGATTACTAGCGAGATCGCTGCTGAGTCACAGATTTTGTGCCGCACCAGTGACCTCATTAGCGATCTCGCTGTGTGTGACACTGAGCAGCGATCTGGGCCCTGCTGTGAAATCGCTGATCGTTACACACAGCCCTGGTTCATTTTTTGCTCGTTGCTCTTGTGCCGCTCCCGTGCCAGCAGCCGGCGCTGCTCGGATCCGGGCCTTCAGGGGTGGTGGCTCGAGGGTCTCCGGACCCGGAGGTCTCGCGGACACGCTGAATAAATGGGGGGACGTAGATCTACGGTCTAGGCCGTAGTAAGTTCGTGACGCCACCCACAGTGTGTGGTGAGGTGGAACACCACCGCTGCTGTTATGGGGCACCCGGGGGAGATGTTGTGCAGCAAGTTGTTAACCCCTCCGTGGGCAGGGATGGTGGCCCCGGGACCCGATGGCTCGGTGCAGGGGATGGCGACCGCAGGGGGGTGCTGGAGTACTCATGGTCAGTAACACACACAAGTCTCTGGTAAACCAAGGTGGTGGTGGCCGGTGCCGCGGTGGGTTGCTTTCGGGACCCCCCACCCAGCTGGTGGTCTCTATCCTTTTCCTGCACTTCTTTGTGTAAGGTGGACGTTCCCAGTATGAAACTCAGGAGTCCGCTCCCGGCTGCATGTGGCCTAAGGAGCCGTGCCCGCAGACGCTGGCCCGTGGGATCTATGGGTCTTGGCGGTGACCTCTTATCCCTAATCGGTGGGCCGTTGTCTTCTATGAGGGACTTTGGGTGGGACAGGACCTCTAGTCCTGGCCTCAATCGGTTAATTAACCATAGTTACATAGTTACATAGTTACTTAGATTGAAAAAAGACCTAGGTCCATCTAGTTCAACCTTCCTCCACCAGTTCTACAGTAGGTTCTGGTGCTGGCTTCAGGGCCCGAGTACCCCCCCTTTGTGCACGGTTTCCGGTCGGGTCTCTGGTGTAGGTACCGGCGGGCTTCAACCCTGTCCCGGTCCACCTTGGTTCTGCCGAGCCGTCTTCCTGTCTCCTGCTGACGGAGACCACCGTCTGCCTCCTAGCCAGTGGCACCAGGCTCTTACCCTGGTACCGTTCAACTTGAACTTCACTGCTGGAGCTACACCTTGCTCCAGCCCACACTCCTCTCCAAACTGAACTCTAAGCAGAACTAGACTGAACTGTCTGTTTTCCCGCCCCGGGCTGTCTAGACCCCTGGGTGGGCGTGTTCCAACTGCCTGGTCACGCCCACTGGTGTGTCTATCTGTCCCTAAGGGGGGGTGACTAGGGCTTTCTGGTTGGCTGTGTGTTTCCTAGTGAGGGAACGGTGTTATGCAGGGGCCTAACTGTGACTACCTGGTTTTGCCAGGGCGTCACACTCTCCTGCTGTGAAGCACACATCGCTGTGCTTGACAGCGGGAGCCAATGATCTGAATGTGCAGGGAGCAGAGAGACGGCTTCTGGCAGCCTGCAGTAAGCTGGTAACCATGGTATATATCGGGTATCCAAGAAAGGCGCTTTGCTTAGCAACCCGATGTGTACCATGGCTATGAAGCACAGCGTCGTTACACAGTGCAGGGAGCAGGCTTCTGGCAGCTGCGGACGCTGGTAACCAAGGTACATGTGCTGCCTGTGCCAGCAGCCTGCTGCTGCTCGGGTCTGGACCTTCCGGTGAGAGGCTCGAGGGTCTTCGGACCCGGGGGATTCCGCGGACACTCCGAATGAAAAGGGTGGGGGTTGGTGGATGTAGGTCGTATATGTACGGACTGGGCCGTATTAGGTTTGTGACGCCACCCACGGTATGTGATGAGATTTGACACCACCGCTGCAGTTACGGAGCACCCGGGGGAGATGTTGTGCAGCAAGTTGTTAACCCCTCTGTGGGCAGGGATGTTGGCCCCGGGACCCGTTGGGGTTTTGGTGCAGGGAAATGGGCGACCGCAGGGTGCTGGTGTACTTACTATTAAGGAAACACACTAGTATCTGGTAAACCAAGGTGATGGTGGTCGGTGCCTGCAGCCGGCTGCGTTCTGGTTCCCCCACCCGGCTGGTGTTCTCTGTCTTGCTCCTGCACCTTTTTAGAACGGTGGACAGCCTGTGCTTGCAACTTCAGGAGACCACTCCCGGCTAGTTGTAGCCTAAGGAGCCCTTGCCCGCAGACGCTGGCACGTGGGATCTCTGAGCCTTGGCGGGGGCCTTCTATCACCCTCGGTGGGCTGTTGCCTTCTAATAGGGACTTTGGGTGGGACAGGACCTCTAGTCCTGGCCTCAATCGGTAAATTAACCGGTTCCAGTCGCTTCTGGTCCCGGCTTCAGGGTCCGAGTACCCCCTGTGTGCTCCGGTTTCTGAGTCGGTTCCCCGGGTCGGTACCGGCGGGGTACAACCCTGTCCCGGTCCACCTCGGTTCCACCGAGCCGTCTTCCCAGCTCCTGCAGACGGAGACCACCGTCTGCCCCCTAGCCAGTGTCACTAGGGCTCCTACCCTGCCGCCGTTCAATTTGGGGGTATTCGCATCTGCTGGAGCTGGGCATAGCTCCCGCCCACACTCCTCTCGAACTTGAACTCTAACACTAGACTGTTTACTTCCCCGCCCCGGGCTGTCTAGACTCCTCGGTGGGCGTCTCCCAACCGCCTGGTTCCGCCCCCTGGTGTGTCTATCTAGCCCTGGGGGGGGGGGGACTAGGGTTTTGAAGGTCGGCTGCTGTTACCTATGAGGGAAGGTGTTTGGCAGGGGCCTATCTGTGACTACCTGGCTCGGCCAGGGCGTCACATACATATCGGGTATCCAAGCAAAGCGCTTTGCTTAGTAACCCGATGTGTACCATGGTTACGAAGCACAGCGTCGTTACACAGGTCACTGGTGGCTGGTGGCTGATCTCTGATCACTGTGGAGATCTGCCTGATTGACAGCTCACCAGCGACCATGTAGCGACGCTCCAGCGATCCCTGCCAGGTCAGATCGCTGGTGGGATTGCTGGTTGCGTTGCTTAGTGTGACAGTACCCTAAGGATGATTGCAAAAACCAGATGTCACATGGTGACTATTAGGATGGTGGGGAACAGAGGCTCTTATGCTGTCCCACACACTAGGGGACCCTAAGCTATCTCAAACCTCAGGGTTACTCTTGATGGTGGAGATGCCTGAGTCCCGTTTCTGGGTATGCTCCTGACCAGAACTACTCTGATATCCCCCAACACCAGGGAAGGATAGGGCAGGAGTGTGATTGAAAACTGATAAAGGCAGACAAGGGATAACCAAAACTCTGACACACTCTGCGCGCGCGCGCGCACACACACACACACACACAAACACACACACACACAAAAATAGACAATGAGAGACTCAGGAGACCAGGAGATAAACTATAGCTGGCACTAATGGTTACTTATGTTTGTTTGTATATGAACCTCTGAATTGTAAAGCACGGCAGAATACGTTGGCGCTATAGAAATAAAGATGATGATGAGATTATTATTATTATTATTATTATTAATAATGGATTAATAATGGAAGTACCTGGAATGCATGGAAAGAGTGGAAAGAGTGGTAAGAGTGGAAAGAGTGGTAAGAGTGGAAAGAGTATCCTTTCAGAAGCTGGAAATAGGAAAGATTGAAAGGTGGCAGAGCTCATGGCAAGAGTGGAAAGAGTATCCTTTCAGCAGTGGGCCTGGACTGTCTCGTAAGAACAGAGATAAGGAAAGGCACATCTGTATGTCCCTTGAGCTCTATATCATCTGATCAGTCGAATACGTCTCCCGATCACTCTATAGATCATTGCTCACCAGGCAATTTTATCCCGCATTGCTTCTTTCAGTTCACCAATGGTCATTCTGGTGTCACTCTTGATGGTGTCAATCCAGCAGGTTCTTGGCCGTCCTCTTATAACGTTTCGCCAGATTGACCATATTTTTTTCTTTTGTTTTTTTTTCTCTAATAGTGACCGCTGTTAATTAGACAATGATTCCGTCAATGGGTATCTTTTTGGTCATGGTTACCAATTTAAATAGGTAAGGATGATTGCAAAAACTAGAGGTGACTATTAGGATAGCAGGAAACAGGGGCTTCTATGCTGTCCCTCACACTAGAGGAACCTAGGCGATCCCTAACCTCAGGGTTACTCCTGATGGTGGAGATGCATGAGTTCCAAGCATGACCGATCCAAGCATGAGGTCTTTCTCCAATCACTGACTTTGCATAATGATGGTTACCTTGTCTCTCGAGCAAACCCCAGTAATTGTGACCTCTGGAATTGATTGGTTTAGGTACCGCTAAACGATCCACTAGACCGCTGGCTCCTTTTTGAGGACGCCTTGGTCTCCTTTACCAACTGGGCAGCGGCACAGATTTCCGGTAATCTCCCCATACAACAGGCTACTGTATACGGTCAACAGCCATTCCCCCATAAGGGTGGCCCATCCACTTTGAAGTTGTAGGCGGACGTCTGTTTCCCTTTTAACTAAGCGGTACAGACAGCCGTTTACTAGCGCACACGAGGGATTATACGCTCAACCACAATCCTTTAAACATAACATTTACCTCCTATGACAATAAACAAAAGCTGCTGTGGTTACATTATATATTGATAAGGTTAAATCCTCGTTGGCTCCAGGAACAAAGCTAGCTTGAAACTCTGACAAATCTCTTCTAAACCGATGCATATTTCATGGTTTTAAAGAGGACCTGTCACCATCGTTTCCTTAAAAACACACGCAGGTCAATGGAAAGTTCCCAAAACAATTCTGTTTGGGGGGAACTTATCTTGTAGGGAATTATGCCTGAAATCTTCCCTGCAGCCCGCCAGTGCCGGAATTACAGGAGGCCACAGCTGATGGCTCTCATGACCTTCTTGACACTGTGGTTGCAATTAGCTGATCTGCTGTCATTTATTACGGAGGGCGCTTGTAATCCCCAGCACTTTATATTGGATGGACGAAAAAGTTAAAAAGTTCGTCATGAAAACCCATTGTTCCTTACCAATTTGATTCACCGCTATCTTCTGCTAATGAGCGAAGCAGCCAGACGAGTCCTGCTGAGAATCCTCATTTTCCATAACTGACATATACCGTATTTTTCGGACTATAGGGCGCACATAAAAGCCTATGATTTTCTCAGAAATCCAAAGTGCGCCTTATAGTCCGGTGCGCCTTGTATATGAATACAACCGAGCATTATGCCTCCTGTTCAGAGACATGCTTACTCACCTAAAGCGGTCGCTACGGTGCTGGTAGATGAGATGGGCAGCGCTGTTCTCCGGGACCGGCGCCTCCTCTCTCGGCCATCTTGCTCCTCTGTCTTCTGAAGCCTGTGTGCATGACGCGTCCACATCATACACACTCGCCAGCACTGAGGTCCTGCGCAGGCGCACTACAATACTATACTTTGCTCTGCCCTGAGCAGGGCAGATCAAAGTGCGCCTGCGCAGGACCCCAGTGTCGGCAAGTGTGTATGACGTGGACGCGTCATGCACCCAGGCTTCAGAAGACAGAGGAGCAAGATGGCCGAGAGAGGAGGCACCGGTCCCGGAGAACAGCGCCGCCCATCTGGCCAACCAGCACCGCAGCGACCGGTTTAGGTGAGTAAAGTAATTTTTTATGTTCTACAGTGAGGCCTGCGCTCTTATATACAGCATATTAGAATGCTGTACATAAGAGCAGCGTCGGACTGGCTACCATAGGAATCTCCAGTAATGCCAGGCCCGGATTCAGGTACCTTCATTGCACTCCGGGACTCTCACCTGAGCTGCAGAGTGCAGCCTACACTGTACCGCAAGCACCGAGTGATTGACTCGCCGGCGATTGCAGTTCAGTTCATGACAGCTGCAGACAGGCCGGGCTGATCTCCGGTGCTCTCGCCTGAACTCCGGATTGCAGCCCGGCCTTTTCGCAACTGTCATGAACTTAATGCGCTGCAGCTTATAATCCGGTGCGCCTTATATATGAACCTAGGTGTTAAAGCAGGCTCTCATTGCTAATGCGCCTTATAATCCGGTGTGCCTTATGGTCCGAAAAATACGGTACTATATAACCATTCAATACCGAGACATACATCACCAAGCACAATGCTGAGCCCTACATCACCAAGCACAATGCTGAGCCGTATATCACCAAGCACAATGCCAAGCCATACATCACCAAGCACAATGCTGAGTCATACATCACCAAGCACAATGCCGAGCCGTACATCACCAAGTACAATGCCGAGCCGTACATCACCAAGCACAATGCCGAGCCATACATCACCAAGCACAATGCCGAGCCATACATCACCAAGCACAATGCCGAGCCGTACATCACCAAGCACAATGCTGAGCCGTATATAACCAAGCACAATGCCGAGCCGTACATCACCAAGCACAATGCCGAGCCATACATCACCAAGCACAATGCCGAGCCATACATCACCAAGCACAATGCCGAGCCCTACATCACCAAGCACAATGCTGAGCCGTATATAACCAAGCACAATGCCGAGCCGTACATCACCAAGCACAATGCCGAGCCGTACATCACCAAGCACAATGCTGAGCCATACATCACCAAGCACAATGCCGAGCCGTACATCACCAAGCACAATGCTGAGCCATACATCACCAAGCACAATGCTGAGCCATACATCACCAAGCACAATGCTGAGCCGTATATCACCAAGCACAATGCCGAGCCGTACATCACCAAGCACAATGCCGAGCCCTACATCACCAAGCACAATGCTGAGCCGTATATAACCAAGCACAATGCCGAGCCGTACATCACCAAGCACAATGCCGAGCCGTACATCACCAAGCACAATGCTGAGCCATACATCACCAAGCACAATGCCGAGCCGTACATCACCAAGCACAATGCTGAGCCGTACACCAAGCACAATGCTGAGCCGTACATCACCAAGCACAATGCCGAGCCATATATCACCAAGCACAATGCTGAGCCGTATATAACCAAGCACAATGCCGAGCCGTACATCACCAAGCACAATGCTGAGCCATACATCACCAAGAACAATGCCGATCCATGAATCACCAAGCACAATGCCGAGTCGTACATCACCAAGCACAATGCCGAGCCATACATCACCAAGCAAAATTGCCAAATGTTGGATGGAGCCATGTAAAGCCACCACTGGACTCTGGAGGAGACGTGTTCTGTGCAGGGACGGATCACATTGCTCTATCTGCGTCTGATGGAGTTGTCTGGGTTTGGTGATGAAGAACGTAATTCGAAGGGTAATTAGAGTAAAATCATGACAAGCTCAGGACCTGCTTTAGAAAGCAATCTAGAGTAATCTGTGGCACGGTACCCAGCATGTTATGGAATTCCAGGTTGAGTAAGAAAGTGTGGACTCCTATATTCTGGATGGATACATGACTGCTCGGATCTGCCGTGTGTCTAGGTTTGTGATAAGTAAAGCAAAAAGTTCAACGGTTTTGAGTGGAAAACATTCAGCAATTTACTTTCCTCTATAATTTTCTCAGCCACATGTCACTATGACACAAGGTAACAACTCCTGGACACAGAACACTTTGCTTCCAACAGGACATAGACATCCAGACAGTAAAAACAAGTGACCTGCCAAAATCACAGGAGCCAAGATAGCAAGACTGATAGAAAATGTGCCGCTCCATCAACGGGGAGGGACACAACATGGAGAGAGGATAATGAAGTGAGCATTGCAGGACCCTGATCCAGTGGCCTGCTACCCTCCTAATACCCGCAACATCGCCAATGCCTCTTTTTATTAATAGGCCCAGTGCAAAATCATTACTGTGACATCTCCACCGGAATCTGGTCCTGCGACGACGTCTGCTCATGTCGTCCGTCATCTCCATATTCACTCTGTGGGAGGTGCTGGTGATAGAGGCAACGTCAGAGCAAAAGCACGGCTGTATCCATCTAGTAAGGTCAGGGTGGCTGGAACCTGCAGTACTTTACAGTCTAAAAGAGCTCCTGGCTTTATCCTGTTAGAAGGTACCACACCCTACTTAAACTTCCAGCTTACTGCTGGAACATGCCAGATATAGCTCATGCTTTCCTGGATAAGTCTGGTTTTGTTCTGCTTAGTATTGGTGTTTTCCTGTTTGACCTCTGCCTGTGATTTGATGCTTCTCCTTCCTGATGATTTTGTACCCTGCTCCACTCTTGGTTTTCCCCCGACTCCCTGAGTGCTCTTACGGATCCTGATTTTGTCCTTACGTAACGTCCCAGCTTAGACCCTGCTTGCCGACCATTCCTGCCTCTGGTTCGCACCTTCGAATGGCAGCCCAACTGTAGATTGCATTCCACTAGACCCTGTGGTATATAGAGATCCCTGTAAATGGGTTAAAAGGTGTTTCTCTGGATTCTGCCAAATGAAGTGGCTTGTGCCAAGTTTGTCCAAAGTAGCAATATTGAGCCTGTGGCCTCAGACAGACACTAAGATGTGGTGCAATTGTGGTGCGATGCGATTGAGCCTGTGGCCTCAGACAGACACTAAGATGTGGTGCCATTGTGGTGCGATGCGATTGAGCCTGTGGCCTCAGACAAACACTGAGATGTGGTGCCATTGTGGTGCGATGCGATTGAGCCTGTGGCCTCAGACAGATAATAAGGTGTCGTGCGATTGGGGTGCAATGCAATTGAGCCTGTGGTCTCAGACAGTGTGGTGTGATTGCGGTGCAAGGCAATTAATCCTGTGGTCTCAGATAGACACTGAGGTGTGGTGCGATTGTGGTGCGATGTGATTGAGCCTGTGGCCTCAGACAGGCATTGAGGCGTAGTGCGATGCACAAAATACCACTAGGTTACGTTGCGGGTTGATACATGCACAAAGTAGCCATAGGCTTTGTAATCAGAGTCTGCACCTGACAAGTGAGGGGGAGAAACCTGGCAGAGCTATATATTCGTAAATGCCCCAGAATCATGTCCCCAACAAACTGTTAAAAAATAAAGTGGACGACCAGTTTAAAGTGATTTAAATCAGTTCACTAAAAAACACCACTTCTGAGCATGAACCAACTTTTGAGTCACTTGACCCTTCATAAAGAGTAAGGGGTACTTTGCACGTTGCGACATCACTAGCCGATGATAGCGATGCTGAGCGCGATAGTCCCCGCCCCCGTCGCACATGCGATATCTTGTGATAGCTGCCGTAGCGAACATTATCGCTACGGCAGCTTCACACGCACTTACCTGCCCTGCGACGTCACTCTGGCCGGCGACCCGCCTCCTTCCTAAGGGGGTGGGTCGTGCGGCGTCATAGCAACTTCACACGGCAGGCGGCCAATAGAACCGGAGGGGCGGAGATGAGCGGGACGTAAACATCCCGCCCACCTCCTTCCTTCGGCATTACAGCCGGGAGGCAGGTAAGGAGATGTTCCTCGCTCCTGTGGCTTCATATACAGCGATGTGTGCTGCCGCAGGAACGAGGAACAACATCGTAACATCGGTCCTTCGGAAATTATGGAAATGACCAACGCTACACCGATTATACGATTTCGACGCTTTTGCGCTCGTTAATCGTAGTAAAAAGGATTCACATACTCCGATGTCAACAGTGAAGCCGGATGTGCGTCACTTTCGATTTGACCCCACTGACATTGTACCTGTGGTGTCGTAGTGTGCAAAGTACCACTTAGTGATCATAGGAGGTCAATGTGGGATATGACTTGGTGAAGACCGACCCCAAATTTGCTCCATTTTACTGAACTTGGGCCGGCAGACCATTCTGACTTAAGCGGGCTTTACACGCTACAATATATCTAACAATGTGTCGGTGGGGTCATGTCGTAAGTGACACACATCCGGCATCATTAGTGTTGTTGTAGCGTGTGAAACCTACGTGCGATTCCGATTGTACGCAAAAACGTTGATTGCATACACGTCGTTCATTTTCTAAAAATTGAACGTCCGGTTGTTCATCGTTCCCGAGGCAGCACACATCGCTCCGTGTGATCACCTGGGAACGATAAACACAGCTTACCTGCGTAAGGAAGGAGGTGGGCGGGATGTTTACGTCCCGCTCATCTCCGCCTCTCCGCTTCTATTGGCTGGCCGCTGTGTGACGTCGCGTAGACGCCGAACGTCCCTCCCCCTTCAGGAAGTGAATGTTCGCCGCCCACGAGGTAGTATGGAAGGTAAGTACGTGTGACGGGGGTTACAGCATTGTGCGACATGGGAAACAAATTGCCCGTGCTGCACAAACGATGGGGGCGGGTGTGATCGCAAATGCGATCGCACGTTTCATTGATACGTGTAAAGCAGCCTTTAGTGTCAATGGTTTATTTACACCTGATGAATGCTCCAATGTGGTCAAAAAGTTGTCTATGCTGAAAAAAATTGCAGCAGCATTTTTGGGGTCTGGATATATTCTTTAGATAACATCGGTGGGTTGTCCTCTCGTTCTACTTGAACAATTCAGATTTGGTTGGTAATTTCATGACCAGCTGAGGGAGTATTCTCCGGTCATGATGTCTGTATTACCAAAACCCTTATCCTATAAATAAACACACGGACTGCATGCGACTTGGTTCAAAATGGCCACAGCAGCCTTTATTGCCTATTGTTTACAAACTAAACACCTTAGGGACGCCGTCCAACGGGCGACCCAGAACAACAACATACAGATAACAATAGACAATGCCATTTACATGACCCTCCTCGGGGGCAGGCCCAGTCCATAACTACTACTCCCCTTGTCCCTGGCCGCAACACACCGACCCAGAGACGAGGTGCCAATCACCCACGGATTGACACCCCCACACTTTTGCCTGCCACATCCCGGAACTGAGAGCCACCATACCAAGACAATGACTCCCGGTCCAGTTACCAGTCACTTCCAACCTCTGGACCAGACCTACCCCCCCGCCGCTGTGACAAATAGCATCCCAACTTCCCAAACCACGTCCCCCAAATGACAACACAAAAAGGGAGGGTGGGCGGCGATCTCTTGGCGTCCAGAAGAAGAAGAGGAGGTAACCCCCCTCCCCTCCCAGACTAACCCTTTCCCTACTCCTCCTCTTCCTCCCAAGCTAAAACCACCCCTTAGTGCCATATTAGGCCTGCCTACCAAACTGTTCCTATTAACCCCATCACTCCCTAACTCCCCCTTGGTCATGTCGCCCCTCCTCCCCAAGGGGGAATCCATGGCTTTCTGTCCAGCAGGAACGTGCACGCACTCTTGCCAATGCTTGGAGTTGTGCCCCCCCCAATCCCCCTAGATGCCATAATAGTAGGAACAAAAAAAAAAAAATCAAAGTTACAGAATAAGTTATGCGCCTCTACAAGACCAAGCTGCTGTGATTCACGCAACCATTTCCATGCACTAAGGCTTTTTCGGCTCAGCAGGATTCGCTGTTCTGACAATCTTGATCTGCTATTTGAGACAAAATATGAAGGTCTTTATGCCACCAGGCCATTAGCATGAGATCAATAAAGGAGCTAAGGCAATCTGGAGGCACGACGCACATTTGCTATGCAAATAATTGACATTTTATTGCTGTTTCCAGGCACTGTTCCACGAGCATTACTGTTGCTACTTGAGCAAGTTACTCCCACATTAATGTAAGGTAACCATACCATTAACATTCCAGTCGAGAAATAGAGACTTGTCAGACTCTGAAAAGCCGCAGTTAAAACTTTTACCGAAGTACGAAAATGCACAAAAACATTTATAGGCTGCATACTTTGAAAATAGAAAAGAGCGCAGAGTGGTCATGGATTTAGGGCCGCTCGTGCCATGAGGCGAGATGAGCATTTCAGCACAAGAGGCTGGAGTTGTCTCACAAGGGGCAGCCGAATGCAGTTGCTCCCCTTTCAGACTTAAGGACCATTTACACGCTGCGACATCGCTAACGATATATTGTCTGTGACGCACATCCGGCGTCATTAGCGTCATCGCAGTGTGTAACACGTGTGAGCGACCTTATATGATCGCAAAAGAGGCAAAAATCGTTGGTATATGAGACGTCATTCACTTACCAAAAATCGTTGCCTATTCAGTAGCGAGGTTGTTTGTCGTTCCTGCGGCACCACACATCGCTATTTGTGACACCACAGGAACGAGGAACAACCTCATACCTGCGGCCGCCCGCAATGAGGAAGGAAGGAGTTGGGCGGGATGTTCGTCCCGCTCATCTCCGCCCCTCCGCTTCTATTGGATGGCTGCCGTGTGACGTCGCTTAGAAAGGAGGCGGTTCACCGGCCACAGCAACGTCGCAGGGAAGGTAAGTCCGTGTGACTAGTGTAAGCGATGTTGTGCGCCACGGGCAGCAAATTGCCCATGACGCACAACCGACGGGGATCGGTACGCTTGCTAGCGATATCGATACCGATATGGCAGCGTGTAAAGTACCCTTTAGACTCTGCAGAGACCAGTTACAGTGTCTCAGATGGGGAGTGACGATCTCGGGGCCAAAAGCAAAGAGGTGTCAAAAGTGAAGAGATGCCAAGAGTGAAGAGTGGTCCACAGCTAAAAGGGGCGCAGAGCGAAGAGTGGCCCAAAGCGAAGGGGGGCACAGAGTGAAGAGTGGCCCAGAGCAAAGAGGGGTGCAGAGCGAAGAGTGGCCCAGAGTGAAGAGTGAGCCAGAGTAAAGAAGGACCCAGAGCAAAGAGGTGCCAAGAATGAAGCAGTGTCAAGATCAAAATGGGGTCAAGGGTGAAGAGGAGCCAAGAGCGAAGAGGGGACGAGCGCAAAGAAGTGCCAAGAGTGAAAAAGGAGCCCTGAAAGAAGAGATGCACAGAGTGAAGAGGGGCCCAGAGCGAAGAAATGCCCAGAGCAAAGAGGGGCTCAAAGCAAAGAGGTGCCAAGAGCGAAGAGGAGCCCAGAGCGAAGAGAGGCCAAGAGCGAAGAGGAGCCCAAAGCGAAGAGAGGCCAAGAGCGAAGAGGAGCCCAGAGCGAAGAGAGGCCAAGAGCGAAGAGAGGCCCAGAGCAAAGTGAGGCCCAGAGCGAAAGGGGGCCCAGAGCGAAAGGGGGCCCAGAGTGAAGAGGGGCCCAGAGCAAAGAGGAGCCCAGAGCAAATAGGGGCCCAGAGCAAAGAGGGGCTCAAAGCAAAGAGGTGCCAAGAGCGAAGAGGAGCCCAGAGCGAAGAGAGGCCAAGAGCGAAGAGGAGCCCAAAGCGAAGAGAGGCCAAGAGCGAAGAGAGGCCCAGAGCGAAGAGAGGCCAAGAGCGAAGAGAGGCCCAGAGCAAAGTGAGGCCCAGAGCGAAAGGGGGCCCAGAGTGAAGAGGGGCCCAGAGCAAAGAGGAGCCCAGAGCAAATAGGGGCCCAGAGCAAAGAGGGGCCCAGAGCAAAGAGGGGCCCAGAGCAAAGAGGTGCCAATAGTGGAGGAGCCCAGAGAAAAGAGAGCCCACAGCAAAGAGGGGCCCCAAACAAAAATCGGCCCAGAACAAAGAAGTGCCCAGAGCGAAAAGGGACCTAGAACACAGAGGGTCCTAAAGTAAAGAGGATCCCATGGTGAAGTAGTGGCCAGAACAAAGAGGCGCCCAGAGCAAAGAGTTGCCCAGAGTGAAGACGTGTCAAGAGCAAAATGGAGTCCAGAGCAAAGAGGGGTCGAAAATCAAGAGGGACCCAGAGCAAAAAGGTGGCAAGAGAGAAGAGGGGCCCAGATCAAAGAGGTGACAAAGCTATTTTCAGTTGTGAACCATCTGAAATGTACCCCCAGAATGGGGCACATTATTCGCTATGAGAGACAGAGTGGGGCACATTAATGTTGTATGAGACCAGAATTGGGCACATTATTACTACATATAGTTGCTTATCACTGAGTATTGAGCACCCGAGCATGGTAGTGCCTGCACATCAGTAGTTAAGAGTACTGAGCACCCGAGCATGGTAGTGCCCGCTCATCACTAGTTACGAGTACTGAGCACCCGAGCATGGTAATGCCCGCTCATCACTAGTTACGAGTACTGAGCACCCGAGCATGGTAGTGCCCGCTCATCCCTAGTTACGAGTACTGAGCACCCGAGCATGGTAGTGCCCGCTCATCACTAGTTACGAGTACTGAGCACCCGAGCATGGTAGTGCCCGCTCATCACTAGTTACCAGTACTGAGCACCTGAGCATGGTAGTGCCGCTCACCACTAGTTACCAGTACTGAGCACCTGAGCATGGTAGTGCCCGCTCATCACTAGTTACCAGTACTGAGCACCTGAGCATGGTAGTGCCCGCTCATCACTAGTTACCAGTACTGAGCACCCAAGCATGGTAGTGCCCGCTCATCACTAGTTACCAGTACTGAGCACCAGTGCATGGTAGTGCCCGCTCATCACTAGTTACCAGTACTGAGCACCCGAGCATGGTAGTGCCCGCTCATCACTAGTTACCAGTACTGAGCACCAGTGCATGGTAGTGCCCGCTCATCACTAGTTACCAGTACTGAGCACACGAGCATGGTAGTGCCCGCTCATCACTAGTTACCAGTACTGCGCACCCGAGCATGGTAGTGCCCGCTCATCACTAGTTACGAGTACTGAGCACCCGAGCATGGTAGTGCCCGCTCATCACTAGTTACCAGTACTGAGCACCTGAGCATGGTAGTGCTCGCTCATCACTAGTTACCAGTACTGAGCACCCGAGCATGGTAGTGCCCGCTCATCACTAGTTACCAGTACTGAACACCTGAGCATGGTAGTGCCCGCTCATCACTAGTTACCAGTACTGAGCACCCGAGCATGGTAGTGCCCGCTCATCACTAGTTACCAGTACTGAGCACCTGAGCATGGTAGTGCCCGCTCATCACTAGTTACCAGTACTGAGCACCCGAGCATGGTAGTGCCCGCTCATCACTAGTTACCAGTACTGAGCACCCGAGCATGGTAGTGCCCGCTCATCACTAGTTACCAGTACTGAGCACCCGAGCATGGCAGTGCCCGCTCATCACTAGTTACGAGTACAGAGCATCCGAGCATGGTAGGGCCCGCTCATCACTAGTTACCAGTACTGAGCACCTGAGCATGGTAGTGCCCGCTCATCACTAGTTACGAGTACTGAGCACCTGAGCATGGTAGTGCTCGCTCATCACTAGTTACCAGTACTGAGCACCCGAGCATGGTAGTGCCCGCTTATCATTAGTTACCAGTACTGAGCACCTGAGCATGGTAGTGCCCGCTCATCACTAGTTACCAGTACTGAGCACCTGAGCATGGTAGTGCCCACTCATCACTAGTTACCAGTACTGAGCACCTGAGCATGGTAGTGCCCGCTCATCACTAGTTATGAGTACAGAGCACCTGAGCATGGTAGTGCTCGCTCATCACTAGTTACAAGTACTGAGCACCTGAGCATGGTAGTGCCCGCTCATCACTAGTTACCAGTACTGAGCACCTGAGCATGGTAGTGCCCACTCATCACTAGGTACGAGTACTGAGCACCCGAGCATGGTAGTGGCCGCTCATCACTAGTATGAGTACTGAGCACCCGAGCATGGTAGTGCCCACTCATCACTAGTTACCAGTACTGAGCACCCGAGCATGGTAGTGCCCGCTCATCACTAGTTACCAGTACTGAGCACCCGAGCATGGTAGTGTCCGCTCATCACTAGTTACCAGTACTGAGCACCTGAGCATGGTAGTGCCCGCTCATCACTAGTTACCAGTACTGAGCACCCGAGCATGGTAGTGCCCGCCCATCACTAGTTACCAGTACTGAGCACCTGAGCATGGTAGTGCCGCTCACCACCTGTTACCAGTACTGAGCACCTGAGCATGGTAGTGCCCTCTCATCACTAGTTACCAGTACTGAGCACCTGAGCATGGTAGTGCTCGCTCATCACTAGTTACAAGTACTGAGCACCTGAGCATGGTAGTGCCCGCTCATCACTAGTTACCAGTACTGAGCACCTGAGCATGGTAGTGCCCACTCATCACTAGGTACGAGTACTGAGCACCCGAGCATGGTAGTGGCCGCTCATCACTAGTATGAGTACTGAGCACCCGAGCATGGTAGTGCCCACTCATCACTAGTTACCAGTACTGAGCACCCGAGCATGGTAGTGCCCGCTCATCACTAGTTACCAGTACTGAGCACCCGAGCATGGTAGTGTCCGCTCATCACTAGTTACCAGTACTGAGCACCTGAGCATGGTAGTGCCCGCTCATCACTAGTTACCAGTACTGAGCACCCGAGCATGGTAGTGCCCGCCCATCACTAGTTACCAGTACTGAGCACCTGAGCATGGTAGTGCCGCTCACCACTAGTTACCAGTACTGAGCACCTGAGCATGGTAGTGCCCGCTCATCACTAGTTACCAGTACTGAGCACCTGAGCATGGTAGTGCCCGCTCATCACTAGTTACCAGTACTGAGCACCCAAGCATGGTAGTGCCCGCTCATCACTAGTTACCAGTACTGAGCACCAGTGCATGGTAGTGCCCGCTCATCACTAGTTACCAGTACTGAGCACCCGAGCATGGTAGTGCCCGCTCATCACTAGTTACCAGTACTGAGCACCAGTGCATGGTAGTGCCCGCTCATCACTAGTTACCAGTACTGAGCACACGAGCATGGTAGTGCCCGCTCATCACTAGTTACCAGTACTGCGCACCCGAGCATGGTAGTGCCCGCTCATCACTAGTTACGAGTACTGAGCACCCGAGCATGGTAGTGCCCACTCATCACTAGTTACCAGTACTGAGCACCAGAGCATGGTAGTGCCCGCTCATCACTAGTTACCAGTACTGAGCACCTGAGCATGGTAGTGCCCGCTCATCACTAGTTACCAGTACTGAGCACCTGAGCATGGTAGTGCCGCTCACCACTAGTTACCAGTACAGAGCACCAGAGCATGGTAGTGCCCGCTCATCACTAGTTACCAGCACTGAGCACCCGAGCATGGTAGTGCCCGCTCATCACTAGTTACCAGTACTGAGCACCCGAGCATGGTAGTGTCCGCTCATCACTAGTTACTAGTACTGAGCACCAGAGCATGGTAGTGCCCGCTCATCACTAGTTACCAGTACTGAGCACCAGTGCATGGTAGTGCCCGCTCATCACTAGTTACCAGTACTGAGCACCAGTGCATGGTAGTGTCCGCTCATCACTAGTTACCAGTACTGAGCACCTGAGCATGGTAGTGCCCGCTCATCACTAGTTACCAGTACTGAGCACCTGAGCATGGTAGTGCCGCTCACCACTAGTTACCAGTACAGAGCACCTGAGCATGGTAGTGCCGCTCACCACTAGTTACCAGCACTGAGCACCCGAGCATGGTAGTGCCCGCTCATCACTAGTTACCAGTACTGAGCACCCGAGCATGGTAGTGTCCGCTCATCACTAGTTACTAGTACTGAGCACCAGTGCATGGTAGTGCCCGCTCATCACTAGTTACCAGTACTGAGCACCAGTGCATGGTAGTGTCCGCTCATCACTAGTTACGAGTACAGAGCACCCGAGCATGGTAGTGCCCGCTCATCACTAGTTACGAGTACAGAGCACCCGAGCATGGTAGTGCCCGCTCATCACTAGTTACCAGTACTGAGCACCCGAGCATGGTAGTGTCCGCTCATCACTAGTTACTAGTACTGAGCACCAGAGCATGGTAGTGCCCGCTCATCACTAGTTACCAGTACTGAGCACCAGTGCATGGTAGTGCCCGCTCATTACTAGTTACCAGTACTGAGCACCAGTGCATGGTAGTGCCCGCTCATCACTAGTTACCAGTACTGAGCACCCGAGCATGGTAGTGCCCGCTCATCACTAGTTACCAGTACTGAGCACCAGTGCATGGTAGTGCCCGCTCATCACTAGTTACCAGTACTGAGCACACGAGCATGGTAGTGCCCGCTCATCACTAGTTACCAGTACTGCGCACCCGAGCATGGTAGTGCCCGCTCATCACTAGTTACGAGTACTGAGCACCCGAGCATGGTAGTGCCCACTCATCACTAGTTACCAGTACTGAGCACCCGAGCATGGTAGTGCCCACTCATCACTAGTTACCAGTACTGAGCACCAGAGCATGGTAGTGCCCGCTCATCACTAGTTACCAGTACTGAGCACCTGAGCATGGTAGTGCCCGCTCATCACTAGTTACCAGTACTGAGCACCTGAGCATGGTAGTGCCGCTCACCACTAGTTACCAGTACAGAGCACCCGAGCATGGTAGTGCCCGCTCATCACTAGTTACCAGCACTGAGCACCCGAGCATGGTAGTGCCCGCTCATCACTAGTTACCAGTACTGAGCACCCGAGCATGGTAGTGTCCGCTCATCACTAGTTACTAGTACTGAGCACCAGAGCATGGTAGTGCCCGCTCATCACTAGTTACCAGTACTGAGCACCAGTGCATGGTAGTGCCCGCTCATCACTAGTTACCAGTACTGAGCACCAGTGCATGGTAGTGTCCGCTCATCACTAGTTACGAGTACAGAGCACCCGAGCATGGTAGTGCCCGCTCATCACTAGTTACGAGTACTGAGCACCAGTGCATGGTAGTGTCCGCTCATCACTAGTTACGAGTACTGAGCACCAGTGCATGGTAGTGCCCGCTCATCACTAGTTACCAGTACTGAGCACCAGAGCATGGTAGTGCCCGCTCATCACTAGTTACGAGTACTGAGCACCAGTGCATGGTAGTGTCCGCTCATCACTAGTTACGAGTACAGAGCACCCGAGCATGGTAGTGCCCGCTCATCACTAGTTACGAGTACTGAGCACCAGTGCATGGTAGTGTCCGCTCATCACTAGTTACGAGTACTGAGCACCAGTGCATGGTAGTGCCCGCTCATCACTAGTTACCAGTACTGAGCACCAGAGCATGGTAGTGCTCGCTCATCACTAGTTACGAGTACTGAGCACCTGAGCATGGTAGTGCCCGCTCATCACTAGTTACCAGTACAGAGCACCCGAGCATGGTAGTGCCCGCTCATCACTAGTTACGAGTACTGAGCACCAGTGCATGGTAGTGTCCGCTCATCACTAGTTACGAGTACTGAGCACCAGTGCATGGTAGTGCCCGCTCATCACTAGTTACCAGTACTGAGCACCAGAGCATGGTAGTGCCCGCTCATCACTAGTTACGAGTACTGAGCACCAGTGCATGGTAGTGTCCGCTCATCACTAGTTACGAGTACAGAGCACCCGAGCATGGTAGTGCCCGCTCATCACTAGTTACGAGTACTGAGCACCAGTGCATGGTAGTGTCCGCTCATCACTAGTTACGAGTACTGAGCACCAGTGCATGGTAGTGCCCGCTCATCACTAGTTACCAGTACTGAGCACCAGAGCATGGTAGTGCTCGCTCATCACTAGTTACGAGTACTGAGCACCAGTGCGTGGTAGTGCCCGCTCATCACTAGTTACCAGTACAGAGCACCCGAGCATGGTAGTGCCCGCTCATCACTAGTTACGAGTACTGAGCACCAGTGCATGGTAGTGTCCGCTCATCACTAGTTACGAGTACTGAGCACCAGTGCATGGTAGTGCCCGCTCATCACTAGTTACCAGTACTGAGCACCAGTGCATGGTAGTGTCCGCTCATCACTAGTTACGAGTACTGAGCACCAGTGCATGGTAGTGCCCGCTCATCACTAGTTACCAGTACTGAGCACCAGAGCATGGTAGTGCTCGCTCATCACTAGTTACGAGTACTGAGCACCAGTGCATGGTAGTGCCCGCTTATCACCGATGGGCGGCAAAAATTAATTTGACTTAGATTTCTCTTTTGTTCATTGACTTTGCATTCTGATGTTTGATAAAAAATTGATTATAGTGGTAAAAAAAACACTTCTATTTTCGATAGTTTCTTGTTTTTGCAGAATATTGTCCACCCCTGCCTAAAACTTTTGTCTTGTAATCAACAAGTTTGGAATTGGCCAAGTTGTACCTGGAGAAATTAATGTTTTTGTAGTTTTTTTTTCTTGTGAAGACAGAAAATGAAGAACGTCCTTCAAGTTCATTCTTATATCCTGACACCGGCGAGGATCCCACAAGGCACCAGTTCATTGATTGCCAAGCGAAATAAATTATTATTGAGAGATAATTGTCTGATGTGTAGAACCCTCCAAGACGTGTTGTGTTTGTAAGGAGGATGCTTGATTACTACCTATGGGGAGCTCTCTGATGATTCATGAGTGTGAGATGTTATGCCGCTCACATATGCACACGTACTATGTATAATGGATGGTAATGTATACAGTATATCTCCCCCCTGAATACAAGTCTTCAATATTGATGAAGTATCACATATGTACAAGGAATAAGGAAAAATTTATTATTTTCCATTCAACTAAGTATGATAATTGAGGGGAGGGCGACTGATCATGAGAAAAGGGGGTCCTATAGACCCTTGAGTGAGTGAAGTGGAAGTGAGCATGTGCGACCACTGCTGCGTACAGGAGTGGTGGTCAGACACCGCCCAGTTCACACAGGGGCGCTAAGAACTCCAATACCTTGGGGAGTCTCATCAGAAACCCCAACAATTATATATTTTTCATCATTCCTGTGGTTTGGTGATAAATATATTATAACATATGACAATTCCTTTAAATCAGATTTCACAGTAAAAGCTGTATAGCGTGTTCAATATCTTAGACCTGATGAGGCTGGTGAACTTGCTGTGAAAATGAATTTGAGAAATGTTGCATAATCTTGATATTAAAATGAACATTTTATAAATAGAAAGAGGGAGAACTTATGAGACTAAAAGTATTTAGTCTCCATCCACCCAGGCAGACTGACAGCTGGAGCATGCATTTAGCAGTGTGAAAAATCAGCAGCAACAGGGAGGAGGGACACTGAGGAATTGTAAATCAGGGTAGATGGATGGAGATTCATGCAGAAGCAGGGATAAGAGAAAGTATGGATCTGTATGCCAGGGTAGAGGGGTAGGGATTCATGGAGAAGCAGGGAGGAGGGATATTGAAGAGCTGTCAGTTAGATAGGGTGGGTGAGATTCAGCAGGGAGGAGGGACACTGAGGAGCTGTCAGTCAGGTAGGGTGGGTGAGATTCAGCAGGGAGGAGAGACACTGAGAAGCTGTAATCCAGGGTAGGTGGGTAAGATACAGCAGGGAGGAGGGACACTGAGGAGATGTCATCCAGGGTAGGTGGGTAAAGATTCAGCAGGGAGGAGGGACACTGAGGAGCTGTAATCCAGGGTAGGTGGGTGAGATTCAGCAGGGAGGAGGGACACTGATGAGCTGTCATCCAGGGTAGGTGGGTGAGATTCAGCAGGGAGGAGGGACACTGAGGAGCTGTCATCCAGGGTAGGTGGGTGAGATTCAGCAGGGAGGAGGGACACTGAGGAGCTGTCATCCAGGGTAGGTGGGTGAGATTCAGCAGGGAGGAGGGACACTGAGGAGCTGTCAGCCAGGGTAGGTGGGTGAGATTCAGCAGGGAGGAGGGACACTGAGGAGCTGTCATCCAGGGTAGGTGGGTAAGATACAGAAGGGAGGAGGGACACTGAGGAGCTGTAATCCAGGGTAGGTGAGTAAGATACAGCAGGGAGGAGGGACACTGAGGAGCTGTCAGTCAGGTTCGGTGGGTGAAGATTCAGCAGGGAGGAGGGACACTGAGGAGCTGTCATCCAGGGTAGGTGGGTAAAGATTCAGCAGGGAGGAGGGACACTGAGGAGCTGTAATCCAGGGTAGGTGGGTGAGATTCAGCAGGGAGGAGGGACACTGATGAGCTGTAATCCAGGGTAGGTGGGTAAGATACAGCAGGGAGGAGGGACACTGAGGAGCTGTAATCCAGGGTAGGTGGGTAAGATACAGCAGGGAGGAGGGACACTGAGGAGCTGTAATCCAGGGTAGGTGGGTAAGATACAGCAGGGAGGAGGGACACTGAGGAGCTGTAATCCAGGGTAGGTGGGTAAGATACAGCAGGGAAAAGGGACACTGAGGAGCTGTCAGTCAGGTTCGGTGGGTGAAGATTCAGCAGGGAGGAGGGACACTGAGGAGCTGCCAGTCAGGTTAGGTGGGTGAAGATTCAGCAGGGAGGATGGACACTGAGGAACTGTCAGTCAGATTAGGTGGGTGCAGATTCAGCAGGGAGGAGGGACACTGAGGAGCTGTCAGTCAGGTTAGGTAGGTGAAGATTCAGCAGGGAGGAGGGACACTGAGGAGCTGTCAGCCAGATTAGGTAGGTGAAGATTCAGCAGGGAGGAGGGACACTGAGGAGCTGTCAGCCAGATTAGGTAGGTGAAGATTCAGCAGGGAGGAGGGACACTGAGGAGCTGTCAGTCAGGTTAGGTGAGTGAAGATTCAGCAAAGTAAGTCAGGTTCGGTGGGTGAAGATTCAGCCGCAGGGAGGAGGGACACTGAAGAGCTGTCAGTCAGGTTAGGTGGGTGAAGATTCAGCAGGGAGGATGGACACTGAGGAACTGTCAGTCAGATTAGGTGGGTGCAGATTCAGCAGGGAGGAGGGACACTGAGGAGCTGTCAGCCAGATTAGGTAGGTGAAGATTCAGCAGGGAGGGCGGACATTGAGGAGCTGTCAGTTATGCTAGGTGGGTGGAGATTCAGCATGGAGGAGGGACACTGAAGAGCTTTCAGGCAGATTAGGTGGGCGGTAAGTCACCAACAGGGAGGAGGGACTCTGAAAACCTGTTTGTAGGGTAAGTGGGCAAAAGTTTAGCAGGGGCATGGAAATGGGATACTGAGGAGCTGAAAATCAGACTAGGTGTGAAAGATTTAACAAGGCGCTGGGAGGAGGGGGAGAACTGTCAATCTGTGTAGGTAGGTTTGAATTCAGCAGTAACTGGGAGAAGCAACAATGTGAACCTGTCCATTAGACTACATAGATGAAAATTCAGCAGCAGCAGCCTCGAGGAAGGGCACTGGTTGGTTGAAATTTAGCTATAGCAAGACGAATGAGAACAAAGGAGCTGTCAATACTTTTGGGTGACACTGTACCTAAACTTTCATGAAAGGGTTATATACATCCATCGTGACACTGATTTTCAAAGTAAGTATACCAGCCTCCTCAGGTATATGAGATTTATTTAATAGTGTATTCAGTTCGTATTGTGAAATCTGGTGACAGATTGGCTCTAAATACAAAAAAATATTCCCCCCCCCGAAGTCAGCTCCCAACTCCGTGTATACGGGAGGGTCCTATATAATACGTTCCTCCCTATTCGTAACATTCCATATTTATATAGACAGCACCAAGGGAAACTGAATGTGTCACTTGCCATGCAAAGGGAATTCGGCGACAGAGGAAGGGTTTCCGCCATCACTGTCACAATAGATGTGCCTTTAAGCGGGTGTTTGATCTGTACCTGTGTGTTCTCTGCCTTCTCACTCTTCGGTTTGTACGACTAAATTAGAAGGACTTCACAAAGTACAAAAGGTATTTTAGACATCAATTTTGTTCCTTAGAGACGTCCTGAGTGATAAGCAGAACATCTGTACCGAGTTAATTATGCAGAGAAACCGAGTGTCAGGGCTTGAAGGGATGCAGAGAGTGCTAAATATTTCAAAGTTACCAGATATTAAATGCAAGGAAAATATTCAACATCTTCTTTAAACTGCTGCGGGAAGCTCATGGAGGAACTGATAACAGGCAGCGCAGCCCTCTCTGCAATGTATGTCACCGCATATGCAATCCCAAACTGTTACAAGATGTGCTAGCTTTATATTTAATGCATACAATGCGCCGGAGCCGAATGGTGTAAACGCTGTCGTTATTCATGCTCAACAAATAAATGAGGCACAAAGAGAATATCGAAAACATCCCTTGAATGTTTTTGACCTTTGTATACAATATTAATGACAGACAGTCCTATGGTGTCCGGCTATAGGAGGTCGCAGCATCTGGCTTCTATTATTTTTGCTTGGCTTTCATCCCTTTCCCTTTAGGACCCTACAGAGTTCCTCAGCTGGTGTCTTTAAATACCTTCCCTTCCTATTACTCGTGCTGGTAATACAAAATTTACCTTTTACAAGTCTTCAGTGCGAGCAGTCGGCTTGCATACATCTGGAGAATCTTGCTGGTTGTTGCAATTTATTTCCTGAGTCATCTGGAGATATGTTTAAGACCCTACAGAGTGCCTCAGCTGTTGTGCATCAGCACTTCTCTTCTGTCTTTATATACCTTCACTTGCTATTACTCGGTGCTGGTAATAGTTAATTTACCTTTTAGAAGTCTTCAGTGCAAGCAGTCAGCTTGCATACATCTGGATAATCTTGGTGGTTGTTGCAATTTCTTTCCCTGAGTCATCTGGAGATAAGCTTAAGACCTTATGGAGTTCGCCCAGCTGCTGTTCATCAGTACTTCCCTTATGTCTTTATATACATTTACTTCCTATTACTTGGTGCTCGTGATAGTTCATTTACCTTTTACAAGTCTTCAGTGCAAGCAGTCAGCTTGTATACATCTGGAGAATATTAGAAGTTGTTGCAGTTTTTCTCCCTGTATCAACTAGAGATAAGTTGCTTGTTGTTTTTCCTTGTTTGTTATTCCTATATGTCCTTTAGCGCCTAGTGGGGTTAACGAAGAGCTCATAACATCCATTCCCTACCTAGGGCCCAGAACAGGGTCAGCCTTGGGTCAGGTATCCAGCTCGGCGCATAGGTGCGGAACCTATCTAGGGGGGCAATGGACCCCAGGGACCAGAAGTAGGGTTGGTCAGGAGTCACCATCTCCACCTTTCCTAGATACGGGGTCTCCCATCCTTTTCCTGGTGGCTAGGTACTTCCCTGTATCTAGCGTGACAGCAGATTTTTGTAAAATTTGAGTAGAAATTCAGTTGTACTGACATATATTTGCTCATCTCTACTAATGATGCCATGTGCATGAAGCTTAAGGTTCAAGCTCCTTGGAAACATTACTCTCCGACCTGTGAACCAGAAACCAGTCTTATTGGGCTTCATGCATCGCATGGACTATGATATCACCCGGCTTATCTAAGGTGGTGAGGGAACCCAGGGCCCTTTGGTAGGCTTGGTCAGGGGTCACCATTTTCCCCTTCCCTAGACACAAAGTTTCCCTTCCCTTTCGCCATTCGTTTGGTAGTTTCCTGAACCTAGCGTGACACTATGATAATTACGACCTGCTCTTAGACTGCTTTACACATCAGTTTTTTATTATTTATTTCTTAAAAATGTTAGTTTTTTTAATTTATTTTAAGGTGCCAGAGTAATTTTTGGTCCATGAATCAGTTTTTACAATCCTTGTTGTATCTGTATTTTGCATAGAAAAGAAATAAATTCTCTTGTTCATCATGCATTAAAATATCGACAGTACGTAGATGACTTGTTTTATGCTATCCATTTTTTTATTCTAGGAGCATTGACTTGCATTGCCAAGTTTGATCCGCAACAAAGTAGAAAATGTTTCTTTTTTTTCTGTGAACAATTGGTCCACAAAAAAAACCCTGGAAAGTGGTGAAGGCCAAATACGTGTAATGGGTCTGTGTTTTATCTGTAAAAATAATAGGTAGCACATAAGTCAACAATATCCTAGTCAGAAAAACATGATTGACTAAATCTAGCGCAAGGTATAGACATAGATTCTGAAATAAATTATTCTACAATACTAAACTTATGGAAAACTTGTCAACTCTTAAGGCCCCGTCACACGCTACGATATATCGGGCGTATGTCGTCGGGGTCACAGATTCCGTGACATACATCCGGCATCGTTTGATATATCGTAGCGTGTGACTGCTACGAGCGACTGTTAACGAGCAAAAATACTCACCTTATCGTTGCTTGTTGACACGTCGCTCATTTTCATAATGTCGTTCCTCCTTCTGTGCGCCGGTTCTTCATCATTCCTGAGGCAGCACACGTCGCTCCATGTGACACCTCAGGGACGACAAACTGCAGCTTACCTGCGGCCGCCGGCAATGCGGAAGGAAGGAGGTGGGCGGGATGTTACATCCTGCTCATCTCCGCTTCTATTGAGTGGCCACAGTGTGACGTCGCCGTGACGCCGAACGTCCCTCCCCCTGCAGGAAGAGGAAGTTCGCCGCCCACGGCGAGGTCGTTCGGGAGGTAAGTACGTGTGACGGGGGTTAACGACTTTGTGCGCCACGGGCAACAAATTGCCCGTGACGCACAAACGACGGGGGCGGGTGTGATCGCTCATGCGATCGCATGACATATCGGCGCGTGTGACGCCACCCTTACACAAGATCTTCAGCCAATTCTTCTTTTCAGACCACAACCCTCCACCGTTCATTTTTCCTATTCATGCCTTTCATTGGTGGAAGTAATCTTAGGTACACAGTTCACCAGTTTTGCTTACTTGTTGTGCAGCAATGATGTCATGTACATCCATGTGACTATTGCAACCAATCACTGGCCTCAGTGGTCGTATGCGCACATGCAATCATCCCTACTGAAGCTAGTGATTGGTTGCAATATTCAAGGGACTGTACAGAAAGTCTTTACTGCAGGAGAGAAAACAGAGAGCGGCAGCGACCACTGGAGGCATGGCATTGATAGACGGGGGGATTTAACAAGTACATGCTATCACATAGCGTTCACACGGGTTTGTCTCTGCTCCATCCAGCATGACAGGAAATAGTTTTGTCCAGTTAGGTGATCCGGCTGAGCAGTCAATCACAATAGTCAATCGTTCCATCAATCACCAAATGTATTCAAAAGGCAATCACTGCTCTGTCCTGTCCCGTAACCTGTGCCAGTTGTATACTGTAGTGCAGTGTTCCCCAACTCCAGTCCTCAAGAGCCATCAACAGGTCATGTTTTCAGGATTTCTTTAGCATTCCATCACCAGTGCAATATTAGAGAAATCCTGAAAACATGACCTGTTGGTGGCTCTTGAGGACTGGAGTAGGGAACACTGCACTAGAGTATACAACTGGCACAGGTTAGAGGACATAAAGAATTTTAAATAAAACACCAAGAGCCGTTGATACTACCCTTTGGGCTTTTTGGGCTGAAGTTCTTTGTTCTGACCTGGTTTTGTTTCTCACTATTCTCCTGAATGACCTCTTACTTGTCTGACCCTTGGACTGCCTGACACCTATTTTGCAAGTTAGTTGTTACTTACCCTCTGGACATTAACCTGGCTTCCCCTGACCGCATATTTAGACCTCATTTTCATTGCTATTGCTGGTACTGATCTGGCTTGTTTGGTTAAACCCATAAGTCACTCCATGTAACGCCTGCCTGGATCCACAGACTCAGACGGGCTGTAATGGACAGGCTAGAGGGAAGCCACTCACCAAGCAGGACCCCCAGAACCCTGAAACCCTTTAACCCCTATACAGGGATTTGGAATTACACAGGGCCCTGGAGATCACTACCTGTGGAAGGCTGCAGTCCGATGAGAGTAGTCGTCAGGCAGGGTCAAACCACGAATAGCATAACAGGGACAGAATCGGCAGGCAAGGACGTAATCAGAACAAAAAGAGATCAAAACCGAATCGGGCAACGAGGTACAAAAACAGCAGGCAGGAAGGTAGTCAGGAAACAAGCGGTAATCAGCACACAGGAATCACAGAACAGGACGGAACAGGAATCAGAATTTTCAGAACTATTTCTGGCAGAGGTCAGCAGACAGGAGGGGCATTAAAAAGAGTGTGGTGTCTTCCCATAGGCTGTAGCTGAATGAGGGTACTTCAGCTGTTAGACTCCCGCCACCTACAGTCAGCCAGTGGCACTGCAGATCCCCAGGAAACCCAGACCAGTGGATGAGCGGAGCCTGCGCCCATCGGCGCCGCTGGCATCGACTCCTCTCCAATCACCAGCACTATCCACGGCAGGAACACGGCGTCACCTGGTGATCGGAGCAGAAGTCGCTGGAGCGGACTCCGGTGGTGACGTAACACTCCACCAGTGAACAGCTACATTGCAGATGCTTCCAACTAGGCCAACATCTGCAGAGGGCCAGCTCCCCGTCAAAACCATGGACCTCCTAGACCCTATTAGCATCAATTTTGACCATAGAAGTCCAGTTTGAATTGTCAAAGTAGAAGCAGTCGGGTAGGTATTGGGGATAAAGAAGTAAAGGTCACATCCAACCTCCCAAAGGATCCTTTGTCACTTAAGAATACACCAGTATTGTAATTTGTATATATAAGGCGGGAGATGCTGTTAAATAGGTTGGCTACTACTTTAACATTGATGGCCTATCCTTAGGATAAGTGATGAATGTCTGAACGGCTGGTTGGTGGTTAGAAGTCTTCAACCAGTTGTTATGCTATATATACCATGCTACATTAAATTATAAAATCCCGTGGGCACTATGTTATTAATGTTGGGGTATATTGTGAAGCTTGTGAGCACCAGGGAAAAAGCTTTAAAGAGGATATCCACTATTTAGGATAGGTCATCAATGTCTGATTAGCGGCGGTGTGACACTCACACCCAGCACCCCCACTGATCAGAAAAACAAAATTTGGTTGTTTGGTTGGCGAAACCCCGCCCAGCTGAATTGGTTCGTTGCAAGTAGGTGGGGTTTTATCAGTGAGGGGTTTCCAGCACATTAAAACATCTTAAATATGTGTTCACCTGGGGTGATAACATATATGATAGGGATCTATGAACGATCCGAAATAGCTTGCTCTGTTTGGTGAGCGGAGCCATGGGAACTGGATCACAAAAAAGAACCGGACTGATCAGCTGTTGTCGTTGCTAGTGGCGGTGTGGCGCCCTGGACTAGCCAGGTCGTCACAGATAACATGCAAACACTGGCACCCCCATTAGACAGGGACACCAGCCAAACAAAAAACCTTGTTGCCTCCCTCCAGTGCCTGATGTCCACACCAGGTGGGGCGGAGCCAAGCGGTTGGCCCCACCCACCGAGGAGTTCACAGGCCTGGAGGCGGGAAAAGTGTCAGCTAGAGTTTGGAGTTTGAAGTGAGAGGAGTGAGCACTTGGGTGTCTGGGTTTGTGGCCCAGGCACTGACAGCAAGGTTGGCAGACGGTGGTGGCCATCTGCAGGAGTGGTGGAGCAACGCGGAACCGTAGGACCGGGGTCGGGCGATGGCCCGCCGGTACCGACCGGAGGGGTAAGCGAAGCCAGCACACACAGGCAGGGCCATCGGACCCCGACCAGGCTTGGAGCCGCCGACAATAGTCAGATCCGAATGTGACTGGAACCCCAGGGGTTTCACAACAGCAAAAGTCCTGATTGAAGGCAACAGCCCACACCGTGAGGGTATACAGCTACCGCCTAAGGCTAGAGACCCAAGGGTCAGCGCCTGTGGGCAAACGGGCTCCTCCGGTACCCGTACACCGGGGAGCGGACTACCGTTGGGAATCCACAGTAGTCAGAAGGAGAACATCAAGGTGCAGGGAAAGACAGCCGCCATCACCTGTCCGGGGAGAGACACTGCAGCCAGCTGCGGGACCCGTCCATCCAGCCGTTTGGTTTACCGAGGACTTTGTACCTTTCTTGCTGAGTGACTACACCCATGCCATCCGGCACCGCGCCGCACTGTCCCTGCAACCCTGCACCTCACCAACCCTGCCTCCCCGTCACATCGTCATCGGGCCCCGGGACCACCGACCCCTACCCACGGAGGGGGAAAACAACATCCCAGCTGCTCCCTACCATCGCTCCCGGGATCCCCGTCTTCAGCAGCGGTGGTGCCTATCTTCACCACGACCCGTGAGTGGCGTCACGGACTAAATTCCCCAAACTAACCACCCCTTTCACTCATGGGCGAGGAGCGCCGCTCGAGTCCCCGGATCCGGCCTACCGCTCGAGCCACTGAGCAGCCATCGCAGCAGCGCCGGACCCGAGCGTTAGTGAGCGCAGCGCAGTGGCGTCCTCCCCGCCCGCGACAACTTGGCATCACGAACAGGATTGAACCCATCTACTTACCAGTAGAAGTGCGCCTTGTGATCTCCGCTGGCGGTGTCCGACCGAAAATTTTGAATCGCCGCCATCTTGGCGCGAAAATCTCCCGCTCGAGCGTTTCCTCCGAGCAGGGAAGGCGCGAAAGCAAAGCCCCGCCCCCAACAAACGGAAGTGCTGAAGAGTACCAAGGGGGCGCGAGAGTGTGTCTGCCTGATGTAGCCGAGGCTATAAAAGCAGGGACGCCAGGACTCTGCAAACAATTGGTTCCTGGAACACGGCCACGCATGATGTCCCGTCCGTCCGGCACCGCGGAAATCCCCGAGCCCACGCCAGGAACAGCGGTGTGGGTGGAAGCCCGGACCGCACAGATGTGCTGCCGCCTTCAAGCCCAGGTCCGGTTCCTGATGGAGCGCTGGGTGGTTGAGATGGAGGAAGTGGCGGCGGCCGTGCGGAGACGCGAGGTGGAGACAGAGTTGGAGGAGCGGGTGAGCGACCCACGCCCCTGTGTCCGAGAAGGACCGGCCGCTGCGGCTGAGGGGCCCGGCCTGCGCCCGCTCACCCTCCTGCTTCCCCCGCCATCCGTACCGGCTGCTGTTGCCCCTCCGCTCGGTCCGCTACCCCCAACACCGGTAGCGGAAGCCAGCCTGTCCGCCCTAGAGGACCGGCCTGGGGGCGTTGTTCGGGAACGGCCTGTGTCCCTCTCGCTACCGTGGAAGGCCCCGCGGGAAGTAGCCGTCCGCGACAAGGAGCCATCGGCCCCGGAAGTGGCCGCACCTGAAGCCGTCCTGGCTCTGGCAGTCCGCCCGGCCGTGGAAGAACCGGCCGCTGCTGGCCTGAAGGCTCAACCGGTGAGGTCAGCTAACCCTGAGTCCCCTGCCTCAGCTGAGGCTGCGCCGGGCCGCAACTGCAAAGCCGCAGTCCAAGCCATGTCACCGCAGGACCCCCACGAAAGAGAACCGGTAGTGGCCGGTGTGGGTGCGGTCCAGCAGGGCCCGACCCAGGCGCAGGGGTCTGCCAACGCCCCATACTGGGACAGGGAACCAAACCCGTTGGGCCGGGAGATTGCCGCCAGAGAGCAGCAGAGGGCCAAAGTGATGGCGAGGGTGATCCGAGAGAAAGATGCACTCCATCAGGCCACCTTTCGGGTGCGGGGCCTGGTGTCCGAGGGTCAAGTCCGGCAGTTCGACCAACGGAGGGGGTTTGGCTTCATCTATGAGCCGGGCCTGGAGGCCGAAGTATTCGTAGCCCGCCGTGATGTCAACTCGCACCTCCCCACGGGCCATCCAGGTCATGATTTATTGCCGGGCGACCTGGTGACTTATTCCCGCCACTGTGGAGAGAGGGGCTGGTTCGCCCTGGATGTAAAACAGAGGAAGAGCCGCAGTGAGCAGACGCGGCCCCAGCCCCCTCCATCTCCACCAAGCCGTCTGGATGTGGAGCAGGAAGAGGTCCTGGAGGAGTATGATTTTAAGTAGTGGCAGCGGTCCCCCGTTGCAAGCAGTTGTCCCCCGTTGGGACCCTCAGCAGAGCAGGCTGGGGCCCGGCCACCACCAGGACCGGTGGCCATCCTCCGGGGGTCAGGGGTCCCCCAAGGACGTGCGGTCCCCTGAAATGACAGCCGGGTGCGAGTAACCGTACCCGTTCCCGCTCGGGCAGCCTGAACCTGGACTGGGGTCAAGGGGTGCTGCCCACTTCTTAGGGGCAGCATCAGGGCTAGTTTGCTTGGGTGGGAGAGCGGAAGACATCCGTCCGTCCGTTATTATTAACATTGCTTATATGTGCAACGTTTGAAGTGTCCTAACAAAAATGCTTATATGTTTAAAATGTTTACATGTTAATTTATATTTTTACAGTTTTAAAAAAAGAAAATTAAAACCGGTGATGGACGGGCAGCCCGCCTACAGTCTGCATTTCACCAAGGGGGAATGTGGCGCCCTGGCCTAGCCAGGTCGTCACAGATAACATACAAACACCCCCACCCCCATTAGACAGGGACACCAGCCAAACAAAAACCCTTGTTGCCTCCCTCCAGTGTCTGATGTCCACACCAGGTGGGGCGGAGCCAAGCGGTTGTCCCCACCCACCTAGGAGTTCACGAGCCTGGAGGCAGGAAAAGTGTCAGATAGAGTTTGGAGTTTGAAGTGAGAGGAGTGAGCACTTGGGTGTCTGGGTTTGTGGCCCAGGCACTGACAGCAAGGTTGGCAGACGGTGGTGGCCGTCTGCAGGAGTGGTGGAGCAACGCGGAACTGTAGGACCGGGGTCGGGCGATGGCCCGCCGGTACCGACCGGGGAGCGAAGTGAAGCCAGCACACACAGGCAGGGCCATCGGACCCTGACCAGGCTTGGAGCCGCCGACAATAGTCAGATCCGAATGGGACTGGAACCCCAGGGGTTTCACAACAGCAAAAGTCCCGATTGAAGGCAACAGCCCACACCGTGAGGTTATACAGCTACCGCCTAAGGCGGTAAGGTGGCCGGAAAGGCTCAGCTCCGGAGCTGCTCCAACTTCTATTAGCGGCTAATATGCAGTACCCAGTCTTGGCCACTATAAGAAGACGGGGCAACTCCAGAACTTAGCATTTCCGGTCACCTGCTGCCACTGCTGGCAACGACAACAGCTGGGCTCATTTTTGTGATCCAGTTGCCATGGCTACGCTCACCAAAAACAGCCGGCTCTTTTAGATCGTTCATGGATCTCTATTATATATGTTTTCACCCAAGGTGAACATTTATTTAAGATGTTTTAACGTGCTCGAAAGCCTGCCCACTTGCAACGGACCAATTCAGTGGGCGTGGTTTTCCCCACCAGACAACCAAATTTTAGGCCCAGTGAGAGCCATTAAGAGAATTTAGTGGCTGTCACTGGGTTGTTGGCTCCTGTCAGTCACCAGGGAGCTGGATCTTTGTGTTGGATCGTTCACGACTGACACATCACTAGCCGGGATGCAGGGTGTCGGACCCCGGCCGATCAGACATTGATGACCTATCCTAAGTAGTGGACAGCCCCTTAAAGTTCTTTCCTTGGTGCTCAGGAGCTTCACATTATACCAAAAAAATTAATATTGTAGTGTGACGCCCTGGACTATCAGGTCGTCACAGGGTATTGTGCAATCTGCCCTTCTGCACAGTATCCACCCTCCTTGGTTACGGATCCCTGGCCTTCGGTGTTGCTAAGAGCAGAGCCAGTCAAAACCCTAGGAACACTTTACACCACATCCACTAGAAACACCATTGGGGGGCCTGAAGGGAATAGGGCCACCCACTTGGAGGATTGGTAGGGGAGAGTGAGAGGTGTTAGAAGAAGGGAGAGAGAGTGTGAAGTGAGAGGAGCAGGAAAGAGGAGGTCAGGAAGCAGGGCTCCCTGTAAATGCTAGGTGGCAGACGTTGGTCTGGGCCTGGTAGGATCAGGAAGCCCGGTCGCAGGGGATTGTGTCAAGGGGTACGGATCTGTCGAGGAGGTCAGCCAGCGGCCTATAGCCATCTCCGGGCAGGGGCCAGGGCACGACAGAGTACATGGACCCTAGACCAAGAAGTAGCTTCACGCATCCCGGTAACTTTCCCGACAAGGGTGAAGTCTTCAAGATTCATCCTCCACCCGCTCCAAAATCGGGGTACTGGCGCAATGAGGGGATAGGACTTTCCCAAACTTAGTCCAGAAAATCCCACGCGTGAACCCTGAGAGCAAGCTCACTCCGTTATCCATATGGGTGAGCGCGACCCGACTAGTTCCACACTACAGGGTCCAAATAGTGAAGAGAGTGCCACGGAAAAGGCCACAGGCTAACAAGCAACACTAAGGGGCACGGATCCACGCATGCTCCCTCCCTGCTGCAGCGGTGCTCAGAATTCTGTTTTACATGTTGTCAGTGTCAGTATTCTTGGACTGAGTGAGTACGCAGAAAACCCTTTCCTCCCCAACGGCACCCCTTCACTACCATCACCGGGCCCCCGGGGCAAAACCCCTACCTACGGAGGGGTTAAACACCTTGCTGCCATACCACCGCTACCGGGCGCTCCCAATAGCAGCGGTGGTACTCCATCTTACCATGCACCGTTGGTGGCGTCACGAACTTCTAACTCCCCTATACATATGTGCCGCCCTGGCAAAACCAGGGTGTCACAGAGGTCTGCATCCATCTTTCTGGTGCAGATCTCACTGTCCCTTGGGGAGTTTCCCACACTAATACACACCAGCCAATCAGGCCCCACTCGCCCCCTCCTCAGGAAAACAGGAGGGGGAGAGAGGAGCTTGGGGAGAGCAGAGTGTAGTTTCAGTGATTCTGCAGGAGGAGAGAGGGCTGGAAGCAGCCCCTGTGTAGGGCTAGGAGAAGTGGCAGTGAGGGCCTCAGGAATAGGTCAGCCGCTTCCTGTGTACGGAACAGACACAGACACCAGGCAGGAGAAAAACACCCGAATTACACACACGGATCTGAGTACCCCCTATCCCTGGGCGACACACATATCCCCCCTTTTTAATTCAAATGTCCGCACGACCCCTCCCCGGGTCCGGAGAGCCCTCGAGCCACTACGGTTCCGAATCCAAGCGTCTTTGCCGCTGACATGGGGGCGGTACAGTAGTGCCCACGGGATGTAACGTAATATAGAGTTCAACAACCGGTTGAAGACTTCCAACCACCAATATAATACAGAATTGACTTTTATGACAATGAAAAAACATAAAGGAGCTAGATTTTTTTTGCTATTAGGTGTCATTGCCCTTGGAATTAAACATGTTCTCAATCTTGATGGATACCTTTCATACCACAGACCATCGATACACGCTCGGCTGCTGATGGAGTCTCGCGCGTCTCCCCGGCTTGCTTTCTAGCTCATAAAACCACTATTGTTCTCTTCTTCTTCTTTTTTTTTTTAACATAATATCCACGAGAAATCGAAAAGAAGATCAAGGAAACAAATCACCTGTGGTTCTTATTTTTAATAAATACATTTCTCATCTGTCAAAGTAATGAACAGTTAAAAAGCGGGAACACGTCAAGTGACACGCCGGTAGACAAGAGCTTCAAAGACGGACAAGACCATGCTAATATTTCACATCAGTTAATGCTCCTCGCTGTCTAATGCTGCCAATTGAGCATTTACCGTTTCACTCCAAAGGGAAAAAAGTTAAACAATATTCTAAAAAAGCGTTTTGTGAAGGGTCGGATTATGTGCTGCCAGAAGGATGACAGGTAGTCGGTAAACAGGTTCCTCTAATGCACCAAGGCGCCTCTAAATGGCACAAATATTTATTGTAAAATATCTCGCTCTTTTATGGGAAAATCTTGAGGTTCCCAGAAATCCCTAATGAATATTTTCTCCTTTCATGAGATGTATGTACTCGGCAGGGCCCGATCTTGCTCATGCCATTGCCTAGCAACAGGTGCCAAAGCTGAAAGGTGGCGTGAATCTCCAAACTTCTACGAAGACCGGCAAAGCCACCTAAAATGTAGCTTGTCTCGCGTATCAATGATGCACTATTAGGACTGTTCACCCTAGGAGAGTTGCCGCTCCCCAGTTTTGGAAGCGGTAATGTATACAGTACCGGAGCCATCGTCTTAGGCAGGCGTGAGAAAAAGGCTGCAAAAAAAGAGTGATTTCCAAAATAGAAGTGTGAACATACAAAATACAAAGTGAATGAAGAAAAGAGAAACCTACCTTACTTTCGGGGGGGTCCTACTTTCGGGGAAACACGGTATATATTAGTGGTCGCCCTTGGCCTTCAAAACAGCATCTTGTACACAGTTTTTAAAGAAGCTTGTAAGGAGGTTGTTCCAACATCTTGAAGAACCAAGCACAGATCTTCTGTGTATGAGGCTTCCATAGATCCTTCTGTGTCTTCATGTAATCTAAAACAGACGGGATGATGTGAGATCAGGGCTCTGCGGGGGACAGATCACCACCTCCAAGACTCCTTGTTCTTAATGACATTGTGTAGAGCCCATCCACACCAGGTCCAGGGGAACACTCCTCCTCTCACGTGCCCGGTTCCAGTGTGGCTCCCAAGCGTCCTCCCGCTTCTCCGGCGGCGGTGTCCTTCCTCTCACCTGCCCCGCGGCTCTGCAGCCTCCTCTCCTGCTTCAGATCCTGCCGTGGTCTTCTCACACTCCTGGGTTATGCGCCCTGCTCGTTGGTCTGCTGCAGCTTCTTCCTGCTTCCAGGCCACATGCAGGACTAGTGCTCATAGGGTAGACCATGCCCGCTGTCTTATAGTGGTAGCGTCCCATTACCTGGAAGTGACCTCAGACGTCACCTGTTACCTAAAAGGTATTTTAGTCCACCTTCCCTGACAGGAGGTGCCTGAGCAACGTTGCCAGTAGCGAGTTGTTATTGTGTCTGGTCCCTGTACCTGTCCCTAGTTACTAGCCTTTGTCTCATCCTAGAGTCTCATCACCTCATCGCTGTCATGTCATAGCCTTTACTGCAGTCTCATCTGTCTGAGCCATCTCCTGATTGTCACCTCACATGAGCCTTCACCACAGTGCTGTTTTGTGCAGATCTACTATTCAGTAACATCTCGCCTCTGCCTCCACCTTGGTGCCGCTTTATCTCGGACTCCTATATTGAACATTGTGACTATATCTGTCCATAGAGACTCCCCCTTTGGTCCCTCAATGCGGAACCGTAGGACCGGGGACGGGCGGTAGCCCGCCGGTACCGAACCGGGGAGCGAAGTGAAGCCAGCACACACAGGCAGGGTCTGCGGACCCCGACCAGGCTTGGAGTCGCCATTAGAGGTCAAATCCGTCAGTGACCGGAACCCCGGGGGGTTTCCTAACAGCCAAGACCCGATTGAAGGCAACCGTCCGAACAAAAGAAGGAAATACAGCTACCGCCACAGCTAGAGTTCCAAGGGCCAGAGCCTGCGGGCAAAAGGGCTCCTCCGGCACATATATACGCTGGGGAGCGGGTTACCGGTGGGAATCTATTGGGACCGAACATACACAAAGGTGCAGGGAAAGGCAGCCATCACCAACCTTCCGGGAGAAGTCACAGCAGCCGGCTGCGGGACCCGTCCATCCAGCCGTTTGGTTTACCAGAGACTTTGTGTACATTTGTGGCTGAGTGAGTACAACCGTGCCATCCGGCACCGCGTCGCGCTGCCCCTGCAACCCTGCACCCCAGCCATCCAGCCTCCCCGTCACCTCACCGGGCCCCGGGACCACCAACCCCTACCCACGGAGTGGGAAAACAACATCCCGGCTGCTCCCTGCCATTGCTCCCGGGATCCCCGTCACCAGCAGCGGTGGTGCCCAACCTCACCACAACCCGTGGGTGGCGTCACGGACCAAATCCCCAAACCAAACTACCCCCTTTCACTCACGGGCGAGGAGCACCGCTCGAGTCCCCAGATCCGGCCCACCGAGCAGCCATCGCAGCAGCGCCGGACCCGAGCGTTAGCGAGCGCAGCGGCGTCCTTCCCCGCCCGCGACATGGACAGCAGAGAAAAATTGATGAAAGGTTGTAACACAGGATAGTCCAGATGATGGATAAGCCTCAATCAAGGTCCAAAGAAATTCAAGCCGTCCTGTAGGCTCGGTGACATCAGTGTCAGCGCAAACTATCCGTCCACATCTGAATGACATGAAACGCTATGGAGAGACTCAGAAGGAATATATGTACTGAATAATTCTGTAAAATATAATAAAAATATATGCACTTCAATGGGAAATCTTATAATTTATCCCTAAATGTACTGGTGTTGCCGTCTTCTAAAGTTTCCAACACTGCTCCATCCTCTCCTTCATATCGTGACCTGACCCGGCGGCGCACACAATGCTATCTGTGGATCGGAGGTCACTTTCTGTAAGTGTATGATGCTCAGAACCTCTCCAAGTCTAATGCACTCGCTACACACATTACTGATTGCTAACAGAGGGGGCCATGAAGAAAGCCCGGAGTGCCCCTGTAAGACCTGACCGTTCATGTCTGAGGCTCGGTCACCTGAGCAGACACAAAGAGACCGGTAAAAGCTCGTAGATGTATTTGTATGAGGCACCAGAACTGATAAGCAGAACTCTGACTATACAACAACCGTTATTAACCCGGGCGAAGCCAGGTAGTACAGCTAGTAGTAAATAAAAAACATACTCCTAATGGACGAGACCGAAAGAACATTACTGATCAGGCAATTCTAAGCCTTCCTGTATAATGACAATAACACCTCTATATACAGTACATAACACAGGATTCACCATTCATAATAAGTGATGTCACAGCTCACCTCCTCCTCCTGTACAATGACTGATAACACCTCTATATACAGTACATAACACAGGATCCACTATTCACAATAGGTGATGTCACAGCTCACCTCCTCCTCCTGTACAATGACTGATAACACCTCTATATACAGTACATAACACAGGATCCGCCATTCACAATAGGTGATGTCACAGCTCACCTCCTCCTCCTGTACAATGACTGATAACACCTCTATATACAGTAGATAACACAGGATCCACCATTCACAATAGGTGATGTCACAGCTCACCTCCTCCTCCTGTACAATGACTGATAACACCTCTATATACAGTAGATAACACAGGATCCACCATTCACAATAGGTGATGTCACAGCTCACCTCCTCCTCCTGTACAATGACTGATAACACCTCTATATACAGTAGATAACACAGGATCCACCATTCACAATAGGTGATGTCACAGCTTACCTCCTCCTCCTGTACAATGACTGATAACACCTCTATATACAGTAGATAACACAGGATCCGCCATTCACAATAGGTGATGTCACAGCTCACCTCCTCCTCCTGTACAATGACAATAACACCTCTATATACAGTACATAACAAAGGATTCACCATTCATAATAAGTGATGTCACAGCTCACCTCCTCCTCCTGTACAATGACTGATAGCACCTCTATGTACAGTAGATAACACAGGATCCACCATTCACAATAGGTGATGTCACAGCCCACCTCCTCCTGTACAATGACTGATAACACCTCTATATATAGTAGATAACACAGAAACCACCATTCTCAATAGATGATGTCACAGCCCACCTCCTCCTCCTGTACAATGACTGATAAGATAACACCTCTATATACAGTAGATAACACAGAAACCACCATTCTCAATAAGTGATGTCACAGCTCACCTCCTCCTCCTTTACAATGACTGATAACACCTCTATATACAGTAGATAACACAGAAACCACCATTCTCAATAAGTGATGTCACAGCTCACCTCCTCCTCCTTTACAATGACTGATAACACCTCTATATACAGTAGATAAATAAGTAAATAAAAATAAGAAATGTACAAAAAAAATAACTGATAACGTTGCAGAATATTCTGGTTGATACATTTTGGTGCATTTCTTTGGAGCCAGAGCAGCTCCATGTGGTTAATGTCGTAAAACCCGTATTGTGCTGTATAATGTTCCCTACAGTTTTCCTCTTGTAATTGCTCCCTATAACTCCGGCGGCGTGGTATATCCTCTTATAATTCATTCCTCTGCGGAATGTAGCTGTACATTGTAGCTGGGAGCGCTCCCTATACCCCCCCCCCCCCCCCGCTCTATATGACCCCTCTAGGACATCACTTATTGCTCCATACAAGATTTTCCTATCTCCTAATTTTCTATATTCTTTCACTGCATCATAAAACAGCTCCCGAATACTCGGTAACTCTCCAGGGCTGCTCCGTCCCTCTCTCTACGCGGCATTTTTACTGTTCTCTTGGAAAGAAATCGGAGATAAATCTGCATTGTGTTAATTAGATTCCTCTGCAGTCTGCAGCGTTTGCTATTAATTCAATTAACCGAGCGTTTGTTACACTTGCAGCTTCTAATCGAATGATTTCTTTGTTCATAGTAGAATTTCTGCTCAGGATTTCGTTTATTAAGTTTTTTTGTTTGTTATTTTATTCCTTTTTTTTCTCTGCCTGCTCAGATTAAGATTGTGTTATCCAATCACATACCTGCCTGCAATGTATAATACATACACACAGGGCAGGACTGGCCAGGCGGGACAGCGGAGGATGCTCTGGTGGGCCCCGACAGAACATGGGAGAGGCAGTCCAATAACTGGTCATCAGCAGTAAAAACAATTACATCACTGCTATGTACCACATGCTGATGTCAGCTGCCGCCCTCTGATAGGCTGGTGGCCATTTTAACGACTACACCTAATTTAAATGAGAAAGAGGACTCTGTGCATGAATGGGAGTAAGGTGAGGATATGTTTTTTTTATTTTTCTATGTATTTTTTCCCTATGTGTGCTGATATATAGGAGTCTATATGGGGGCTAATACTGTTTATAGATGAGTATGTTGGGCTCAAACTGTCTATAGGGATTATGTGGGGCTAATACTGTATATAGGGGGCTATGTGGGGGCTCATACTATATATAGGAGGCTATGTGGAGCTCATATTGTATAGAGACGGCTATGTGGGGGCTCATACTGTATATTATTATTATTATTATTATTATTATTATTATTATTTATTTATAGAGCACCATTAATTCCATGGTGCTGTACATGAGAAGGGGGTTACATACAAAATACGTATACAAGTTACAGTAGACAGACTAGTACAGAGGGAAGAGGGCCCTACCCTTGCGGGCTTACATTCTATAGGATTATGGGGAGGAGACAATAGGTGGGGTGTAGGTCAGGCGGCGGCTCCGCACGGTGGTCGGGCGGCAGCTCCGCACGGTGGTCGGGCGGCAGCTCCGCACGGTGGTCGGGCGGCAGCTCCGCACGGTGGTCGGGCGGCAGCGAGTTCATTGTAGATTGTAGGCATTTCTGAACAGGTGCGTTTTCAGGTTCCGTTTGAAGTTTGCAAGGGTAGGGGATAGTCTGGCGTGTTGAGGCAGCGAGTTCCAGGAGACTGGGGATGCTCGGGAGAAGTCTTGGAGTCGGTTGCGTGAGGAGCGAATGAGAGAGGAGGAGATCTTGGGAGGACCGGAGGTGACGTGTTGGAGTGTAGTGGGAGAGTAGTTCGGAGATGTACGGAGGGGAAAGATTATGCACAGCTTTGTAGGTCAGTGTTAGAAGTTTGAATTGGATACGGTGGAAGATTGGAAGCCAGTGGAGGGACATGCAGAGGGGAGAAGCGGGGTGGTATTGAGGAGAGAGGTGGATAAGTCGGGCAGCAGAGTTAAGGATGGACTGGAGAGGGGCGAGCGTGTTGGCAGGGAGGCCACAGAGGAGGATGTTACAGTAGTCGAGGCGGGAGATTATGAGGGCATGCACTAGCATTTTAGTAGATTGCAAATTGAGGAAAGGGCGGATTCTGGAAATATTTTTGAGTTGAAGACGGCAGGAGGTGGTGAGGGACTGGATGTGTGGTATGAAGGATAAGGCAGAGTCAAAGGTCACTCCGAGGCAGCGAACTTTGGGTACTGGCGAGAGCGTGGTGTTATTTATTGTAATAGATAGATCAGGTGGAGAGTGTAGGTGAGACGGAGGAAAGATGATTAGTTCAGTTTTGGCCACATTGAGCTTTAGGAAGCGAGAGGAGAAGAAGGAGGATATAGCAGATAGACATTTCGGGATTTTGGACAGCAGAGATGTGGCATCTGGGCCAGAGAGGTAGATCTGGGTGTCGTCGGCATATAGGTGGTACTGGAAGCCATGGGACTTTATGAGTTGTCCCAGGCCAAATGTGTAGATAGAGAAAAGTAGGGGTCCTAGGACAGAGCCTTGAGGGACGCCAACAGAGAGATGGTGGGATGAAGAGGTTGTGTGAGAGTGGGAGACACTGAAAGTGCGATTTGAGAGGTATGAAGAGATCCAAGAGAGGGCAAGATCTCTGACACCAAGGGAAGAGAGGGTCTGTAATAGGAGGGAGTGGTCAACGGTATCGAAGGCTGAGGACAGGTCTAGGAGTAGGAGTATAGAGAAGTGCTTGTTCGCTTTGGCAGTAAGCAAGTCATTTGTGATTTTAGTCAGGGCAGTTTCGGTAGAGTATATAGGGGGCTATGTGGGGGCTCATACTGTATATAGGTGTTAGGGCCAGGTGGACGGGCAGACCCAGGAGGTGGAGCCACTGGGCTGAACACCTCACCGAGGGCAAGGTGCCCGGTAGCCGGAGCACTAGCAGGACAGTCCGTTTAGAGGAGTGGAGTAAAGAAGTCCCTGGGACCACGGGGTCTCTGATGGTAGTCCGGGTGACGGAGCTCAGGTTCGGAGGCCGAGATGTCGTCAGGCAGAGTCCGGAACCAATGGAGCGAGAAGACGGGTCACCACAGGGATCGGAGATGGCAGGAGCTGACAGGATGGCAGGCCGTTACCGTTCGGGGTTCGGGTATCGTCAGGACCGGTTGGCGAGGCAGGATCGGCTCTACGAGAGAGATAGGTGAGTATATCACAGACACAAGGGGACCTGACTCCTAGCTTAGAAAACACGAAGAACAGGCCCCGCCCACTTGGAAAGGATCCCCCTATATACCCAGTACCTGATCCTTCAATATCCTGTTGGAGGACACTGGCCCTTTAAGAAAGGGTCAATGACCGCGCGCGCGCCCTAATGCGCATGCGCGAGGCCCGGGTGCCAGAAGCCAGGGTAGGGAGCGGTGAACAGGAGGCAGGGGAGCCGGCCTGGAGCAGAGCTGCCGACGGGCGCCGGGAGCGGGGACCGAGCCGCCTGGGGAGCGCAGGTGATGGGGGCTGGAGCGGGGGACGCCTGATAGAGGAGCCGGGGAGCAAGGCAGGGAAGCCGGGGAGCGTGGCTGGTGAGCCGGCGAACGAGGCAGGGGAGCCGGGAAGCAAGGCAGTGGACCCGGGGAGCGTGACAGTACCCCCCCCCACGCCCCCCTCCCTACAACCGGGACAGGAAGGCACGTATCAGAGGAGTACCCACATTCTCCCGGGGTTCCCAGGACCTATCCTCAGGACCATACCCTGCCCAGTCCACCAGGAAGAACTGTCGGCCCCGCACGGTTTTCATGGCCACGATATCCCTTACCGCATAGATGTCATCATCAGCAATAGAAGGAGGAGCAGAACTGGCAGCAGCGGAGAAGGGACCAAGGACAACCGGCTTGAGCAGGGAGACATGGAAGGAGTTGGGTATTCTCATCGTGGCCGGGAGCTGCAGCTTGTAGGAGACCTCATTTATTTTGCCAATGACTTTAAATGGCCCGATGTAGCGAGGACCCAGCTTGTATGATGGCAGCTTCAATCGGACGTACTTGGAAGCAAGCCAGACGAGATCTCCTGGAGAGAAACACGGAGGATCCAGACGCCTCTTGTCTGCGTGTCTCTTCATCCGCAAGGAAGCACGTCCAAGGGACGTCTTGACAGAGTCCCAAATTGTAGAAAAGTCACGGACTACAGCATCAGCAGCAGGAACATCCGAGGAGAGGATACAGGTAAAGGGACGGAAGGCTGAAGACCGTAAACGACATGGAAGGGAGCGCTGGAGGAGGACTCACTGACGTGGTGGTTATGGGAGAATTCAGCCCAAGGAAGAAGCGTGGACCAGTCGTCGTGATGGGCGTTAACGTAGTGACGTAAGAAGGAGGTCAAGATCTGATTGACTCGTTCCACTTGGCCGTTCGACTGAGGATGGTAGGCTGAAGAAAAGTCCAGAGCCACTCCCAGATGTTTGCAGAGAGCTCTCCAGAAGCGGGAGGTAAACTGAGTTCCTCTGTCGGACACAATGTGTGATGGAAAGCCATGCAACCGGAAGATGTGCTGTATGTAAGCGTCAGCGAGTTCCTGGGCAGAGGGCAGTCCAGCCATAGGGACGAAATTAGCCATTTTGGAGAACCGATCCACCACGACCCATATGACTGTGTGTCCGGAGGACAGGGGCAAGTCCGTAATAAAGTCCATCGCAATGTGTTGCCACGGAACGGAGGGTATAGGCAGAGGCAGAAGACGACCATATGGCAGGTGTTTGGGCGTCTTGTTCCTGGCACAAGAGGAGCAGGCTGAGACAAAAGAAGCGACGTCCGTGCGAAGGGATGGCCACCAGTAGTGACGTACAATTGTACTCCATGTTTTCTTCTGACCAGCATGGCCGGCTATTTTCGAGGCATGGCCCCAATGCAACACTTTTTGTATGTCAGTCTCAGAGACATAGGTCTTCCCGGGCGGTATCTGGGCCAGGGTGACAGGAGCCACCGGAATGATCTTACTAGGACAGATGATGGGCTGGGATGTCTCCTCCTCCTGCTCCATGGGCATGAATGACCTGGACAAGGCATCTGCTCTGACATTCTTGTCCGCGGGTCGAAAATGGAGCTGAAAATCGAACCTGGCAAAGAACAAGGACCACCTGGCCTGCCGTGGGTTCAGTCGCTGAGCGGACCGCAGGTATTCCAGGTTCTTGTGGTCCGTGTAAATGATCACGGGGTACACTGCTCCCTCCAGAAGGTAGCGCCATTCCTCCAGAGCCAGTTTGACTGCCAATAGCTCTCGGTCACCGATGGTGTAGTTGCGTTCAAGCGCTGAGAAGCTCTTGGAGAAGAAACCGCAAGTAACCATCTTCCCGGAGGAGGACTTCTGCATGAGCACTGCTCCGGCTCCCGAGGAGGAGGCATCCACCTCCAAGGTAAACTGTCGGTTTAACTCAGGATGGTGGAGCACAGGGGAAGAAGCAAATGCCTGTTTCAGGGAGCCAAACGCGGCGTTGGCCGCAGGTGACCAGTCCTTTGGATTAGCCCCCTTCTTGGTCAAGGCGGAGAGAGGTGCAGTCAGAGCAGAGAAGTGAGGGATGAACTGACGATAATAGTTTGCGAATCCCAGAAAGCGTTGGATTGCCTTCAGTCCGGAAGGAGGGGGCCAGTTGAGAATGGAGGAGACCTTCTCCGGGTCCATCTGCAGACCGGTATCGGAGATTACGTAACCCAAAAAGGGAAGAGAAGACTGCTCGAATACACACTTCTCGTACTTGGCGTACAGGCGATTCTCTCTCAGTCTTTGTAGTACCAGCTGCACGTTCTCTCTGTGGGTCTGGAGGTCCGGAGAGAAGACCAGGATATCGTCAAGATACACCACCACACAGACGTAGAGAAGGTCCCGGAACACGTCGTTCACCAATTCCTGAAAGACTGCTGGTGCGTTACACAGGCCGAAGGGCATCACACAGTATTCATAGTGCCCATCGCGAGTATTGAATGCGGTCTTCCATTCGTCCCCAGAGCGGATGCGGACCAGGTTGTAGGCACCCCGAAGATCCAACTTGGTAAACACACAAGCTCCTCTAAGCCGATCAAACAATTCGGGGATGAGCGGCAGGGGGTATTTATTTTTCACGGTGATTTGGTTCAATCCCCAATAGTCAATGCATGGGCGTAGATCGCCCTCTTTCTTCTTAACGAAGAAGAAGCCTGCTCCAGCAGGAGAGGAGGACCTCCGAATGAATCCCCTTGCTAGGTTCTCAGTGATGTAGGCAGACATGGCCCTAGTTTCAGCAGGAGACAGCGGATATATCCGTCCTCGCGGTGGTGTGGTTCCCGGGAGTAGGTCGATGGCACAGTCATAAGGACGATGTGGCGGAAGTATCTCTGATTCCTTTTTATCAAAGACGTCCGCGAAGGACCAATAGGCCGAGGGCAGTCCCGGTAGGGACTCCGGAACCGGAGGTCGTCGGATGGGCTGTATAGTCTTCAGACAATTCTCGTGGCAAGAGGAGCCCCATCGGGTGATTTCACCAGTACCCCAGCTGACTGACGGTTCGTGTGTCCGTAACCAGGGGAGTCCCAGCAGGATTTGATGGGACATGTGTGGGAGGACGTAGAGAGCGATGTTCTCGGTGTGCAGGGCACCGATACGTAGTTCCACCGGCTTGGTGATCCACGAGATGGTGTCAGAGAGGGGTCTCCCATCTACAGAGGCAATCACGAGGGGTTTGTCGAGTGGAGTAACAGGCACCTGGTACTTGTCCACCGTGGCCTGCTGGATGAAATTGCCTGCTGCCCCGGAATCGAGGTACGCCTAGGCCGTGAACCGCGTCTCTCCCGTTGTCACTTGAACAGTCCACGTAACCGGGTCTGAGAGAGTCCCAGCACCTAGGGTGGCCTCTCCTACCAACCCTAGGCTTTGGCGTTTCCCGGCCTCTCTGGACAGGAGCGTAGAAGGTGTGTGCCCTCTCCGCAGTAGAAGCAGAGGCCCTTGGCGAGCCGTTCTGCTCGGCATTGTTCGGACTGCCGCAAACAGTCAATCTGCATGGGCTCGTGGACTGAGACACCAGACGACGCTGACTGAAGTACGGCGGGCTTCTGCGAAGGAGAGGAATGCCGTATCGGACGTCTCTCATGGGACACCTCTTTGGATCGTTCCTGGAATCTGAGGTCCACGCGGGTGGCTAGTGCGATCAGGGCATCCAGGGTGGAAGGAACATCGCGGCCTGCCAGCTCGTCCTTAATACGGCTGGAGAGTCCTTCCCAGAAGGCGGTGGTGAGGGCTTCATTGTTCCAGCCCAATTCTGAGGCCAAAGTGCGGAAGCGGATGGCATACTGCCCCACCGTCATGGTCCCCTGACGTAGCCTGAGGAGTGATGAGGCGGATGCGGCGGCACGGCCGGGTTCGTCGAAGGTGGTTCTAAACGCCTGCAGGAAGTCCTGGATGTTGGTAGTCACAGGGTCCTCCTTTTCCCACAAGGGGTTCATCCAGGCCAGTGCCTCACCCTCTAGATGTGACATCACAAACGCCACCTTGACTTGGTCGGAGGCAAACAAGTGCGGAAGCAGCTTGAAATGAAGGGAGCACTGGTTTAGGAATCCCCTGCAGGTCTTGGGATCTCCAGCGTACCGGGGTGGTGAAGCCAAACGAAGGGTGGAAGCATCCGAGAAGGCTGCCACGGGAGCTGTGGCCGTGGATTGTACAGTGGAAACCTGAGATGCCAAGGATGTGGCCGTCGCTTGTAGCGTGTTCAGGCGGGTATCCACAGAAGACATAAAGTTCAGCATGCGGGTCTGGGTCTCGCGCTGGCGTGTGAGTTCCTGCTGCAAGGCCGCTAGTGCTTCGGCGGGATCCATGGCCTGTTCTTACTGTTAGGGCCAGGTGGACGGGCAGACCCAGGAGGTGGATCCACTGGGCTGAACACCTCACCGAGGGCAAGGTGCCCGGTAGCCGGAGCACTAGCAGGACAGTCCGTTTAGAGGAGTGGAGTAAAGAAGTCCCTGGGACCACGGGGTCTCTGATGGTAGTCCGGGTGACGGAGCTCAGGTTCGGAGGCCGAGATGTCGTCAGGCAGAGTCCGGAACCAATGGAGCGAGAAGACGGGTCACCACAGGGATCGGAGATGGCAGGAGCTGACAGGATGGCAGGCCGTCACCGTTCGGGGTTCGGGTATCGTCAGGACCGGTTGGCGAGGCAGGATCGGCTCTACGAGAGAGATAGGTGAGTATATCACAGACACAAGGGGACCTGACTCCTAGCTTAGAAAACATGAAGAACAGGCCCCGCCCACTTGGAAAGGATCCCCCTATATGCCCAGTACCTGATCCTTCAATATCCTGTTGGAGGACACTGGCCCTTTAAGAAAGGGTCAATGACCGCGCGCGCGCCCTAATGCGCATGCGCGAGGCCCGGGTGCCAGAAGCCAGGGCAGGGAGCGGTGAACAGGAGGCAGGGGAGCCGGCCTGGAGCAGAGCTGCCGACGGGCGCGGGAGCGGGGACCGAGCCGCCTGGGGAGCGCAGGTGATGGGGGCTGGAGCGGGGGACGCCTGATAGAGGAGCCGGGGAGCAAGGCAGGGAAGCCGGGGAGCGTGGCTGGTGAGCCGGGGAACAAGGCAGGGGAGCCGGGAAGCAAGGCAGTGGACCCGGGGAGCGTGACAATAGGAGGCTATGTAGGGCTCATATTGTATAGAGACGGCTATGTGGGGGCTCATACTGTATATAGGGCGCTATGTGTGGGCTCAAATTGTATATAGAAGGCTATGTGGTGGCTCATACTGTATATAGGGCGCTATGTGTGGGCTCAAATTGTATATGGAAGGCTATGTGGTGGCTCATACTGTATATAGGAGGCTATGTGGGGCTCATATTGTATAGAGACGACTATGTGAAGGCTCATGCGGTATATAGGGGTTATGTGGGGCTGATATTGTATATAGGAGGCTATGTGGGGGCTCATACTTTCTGTAGGTGGCTATATGGGGGCTCATACTGTATATATGAGGCTATGTGGAGGGTCATGATGTATATAGAGGCTATGTGGAGGCTCATGCTGAATAGATGGGGGCTCTGTGGCCACTCTTACTACATGTAGGGGTGATCATACTGTATATACTAGATCCGCGTGTGAGCTCATACTGTATATAATGAGGCTGTGTTTGGGCTCATGCTATATATATATATATATATATATATATATAGGTTGGCTGTGTGTGGGGTCATACAGTATATAGGGGGCTATGTGCAGGTCATATGGTATTTAGGGGGTTGTATGCGGATTATACTATATACAGGGCTATGTGTATGGATCATACTGTATATAGTGGGATATCAGCATAATTAATCCTCCTCAATAAGTGTTTTAATTAATATAAAATAACGTTAATGTTAATATTGAACAAAATTAATTTCAGAATATTGGTTTGGCCAGCCTAAACAACAGTCAAGGCCTCTCATGTGGCCCCTGTGGTTTTCGTAATGATCAGTATTATATTATTAAGTAACTATGTGGTAGTAATGTGTGATCTGGTCATGCTGTGGCAGTATTTTTCCCTCGTATGTGATATTTTTGGTCACTACGTGGTGGTAAAATGTGGTCTGGTTATAGTGTGTCAGTATTTCTCCTTTGTATATTATATTATTTGTCGAATATGTGGTCTAGTCATGGTGTGGTGGTATTTTTCCCTTGTATGTGATATTTTTTGGTCACTAGGTGGTGGTAATATGTAGTCTGGTTATTGCGTGTCAGTAATTTTCCTTTGTATATGATATTATTTGGCCAATATGTGGTCTGGTCATGGTGTAGTGATATTTTTCTCTTGTATTTAGTATTATTCAGTTACTATGTGGTGTGTGGCGGTAAAGCTCCCTTGTATGTGGTACTATTCGGTCACTGTGGTAGTAATATGTAGGCTGGTCACAATGTGGTGGTATGTTTTCCTTGTATGTGATATTATTATTTTTTGGTATAGGAGATTGGGTTGTGTATAGAGGTCATTTGTTTTCTCTGATATTAAATAGGAGAAGATGATTTATTTCCGTTAGAGGTTAAGTACTTGGTAGTATAACCCCTCCCTGTACTGGTTCTGGGAAATGGGAAATCCAAGAGCAATTAAATTTTATCGTTTGTGTTTCTTTTGGACATAGCACTATCCACAGAGAAGGATAGCAATGGATCCACAGAGGAGAAGGGGATGACATTCGCCATAGACTATACTATACAACCCTCTTGTGTTGATGGATGGAGAGCAAATGACTCACAGAGGAGAAGGGGATGAAGTTCACCATGGACCACACTGTACAACTCTTGGCAAGGGTAAAGGACACCATGGCACAATCTTCGGTTGATGGAAGGACAGCAAAGGACACACAGTGGAGAAGGGGATGAAGTTCATCATGGATCACACTGTACAATCTTTACTAAGGGTGAAGGACACCATGGTTCAATATTGTATTGATGGAAGGACAGCAAAGGACACACAGAGTAGAATGGGATGAGGTTTGCCATGGACCACACTGTACAACTCTTGGCAAGGGTAAAGGACATCATGGTACAACCTTGGGTTAATGGAAGGAGAGTAAAGAACACACATAGGAGAAGGGCATGAAGTTCACCATGGATCACACTGTACAACCCTTGACAAGGGTAAAGGACATCATGGTGTAATCTTGGATTGATTGAAGGACAGCAAAGGACACACAGAGGAGAATGGGATGAAGTTCACCATGGACCACACTGTACAACCCTTGACAAGGGTAAAGGACATCATGGTACAATCTTGGGGTTGATGAAAGGACAGCAAAGAACACACAGAGGAGAAGGGGATGACGTTCACCATGAACCACTCTGGGCAGCCCTTATTGAGGGTAACGGACACCGTGGTATAATTTTGGGTTGACGGAAGGACATCAAAGGACACACAGAGGATAATGGGATGAAGTTCACCATGGACCACACTGTACAACCCTTGAAAAGGGTAAACGACACTATGGTACAATATTGGGGTTGATGAAAAGACAGCAAAGAACACACAGATGAGAAGGGGATGACGTTCACAATGGACCACACTGTACAGAACTTGGAAAGGGTAAAGGACACCATGGTATAATCTTGGGGTTGATGGAAGTATCTCACTACAGAATCCTGACATATATCACCTAAATATAGCAACAGACAAAGTACCCATCTTCAGGACAATAATGTTCCCTAAAGGCAGTGGCTCTTTCAGTGGGGTAATGGCCGGCCAAGAACGGTGGGAGATCATGTCAAAAAGTTCAAGGTCTCCAATTTCCCACTTCTCAATCCTATCGAGCATCCAAAGGATGGACTGGAAACCAAGTCCAATCCAAGAATGTTCTACCTCTCAACTTACTTGACTTGAAGGATGTTTTGCTGACATATTGGATAAAGATTCCTCAGAACAACTTCAGAGTCGAAACCTCGACAGTCGATGACTGTTTTGGCAAAACAAAGGGTGTGTATTATGGTTGATCTGGTCCTCACTAGTTATCACAGTCTGAAATTCATATGAGGTCAACACTTAGGATCTAAGACTACTTTATCATAAGGGTCAGTAAGTTCTTTTCCTTTAAACAAAGTCCCCGGCAATTAGCCAGATTATAACCATATTCGTAGACGGTAGTATTTTAAAAAAATATGTCGAAAGCCCGAGTATTTTTACAGAATTGGGCAGTGCTCCTTTAATTACCATTATATTCATCTGTAATGAATACTAATAGAGTTATTCGTCCCTTCGCTCTGCGTCGGGGTCCGTGCGGATTCCATTGTATCAAGGATAAAACACAGACTTGGCGGCAATTCTTATTGCTGATATTTCTAAATGTTCATTTATAAAGCGCCAATATATTCAGCCGCACTGATCAATGAGGTCAATGGTACATTGGCAGAATAATAGAGTATAAACATTGGCAGGGAAAACAAAGGGACAAGAGACCTGCCGGTGATAGCTTGGCACATGGCGTCCAACTCCTTTAGTCAACAATATTCATGATATGATGTTATGGAAGGTAACGAAAGAAAGCGCTATATTGTGTTCCTCCACCATTTACACATCTAATGATATTTACGAAGACTTCTCAGAAGATGACAATGTCGGTGCCCTGATACTGAGCGCTAGAACAAGATCAATGCTCTTTGGGTTTCTGACTTCAAATCTTTGAGTGTTTCCTTAGAATTTTCCCTTTGGTGGATATTTTTTAAACTTTGCTGTCTGGATCTTGCGCATGCGCATCGATGCATCTGAAGCAGATTGTCCCGCCCGGGTTACCGGATGAGGAGGAAGTGGGTCCACTGGAGCAAGGTACCATTCGCTGGGTGGCCACCGAATCTTCACTACAACCACCGGAGGTGGCATCAGGTACACACTCTGGTAAGTGTCCGCCCGGAGGCAGCCCAAGTGGATCCCGATACCTAGGCAGCTGGCGCCACAGAATGAAGACCAGGAACCGGTACAGATGAGGCACAGGCTGGTGCGGTCTGGGACTGGCTGGTACTGGTGGTAACAGGCAGGCAGGATGCTTGCAGGAACTGGAGATAACCAGATGGGCACAAGCGGGAACACAGGTACTGCTAGACAGAAGCAGAGACAAAGTCACAGGCATATACAGAGTGCAAGATAGCAGGGGGACCTGACAATTACCATGGGCAGACTATGGGGAGATGTTGAACCGGCACCTCGCTATGGGAAAGGATGCCTTAAATACCCAGTATTTATAAGGCCATATTTCCGGATCAGGTGGTGCTGGTCCTTTAAGAACAGAGGAGGGAGTGCTGCTGCGCCCTACCACGCATGCACAGACCTCAGGAGCCAAAGGCGAGGCTACTAGGCACGGAGGAGGAGGAGGCTGGAGCAGATTATTGGTACCTCTGCAGTGGAGGCAGCAGGGATGCCAACGGAGGTGCAGGGGAGACCCTGGAGCTGTGAAGCAGGATTGGGAGGACGTGGACCGGACAAGTGAGCGGAGTATGTCATCGGCGCTCCCGGGTAGATTGGTGTCACTATTCCTCTGGCACACTAGGAGATGCTCTGCTAAGTGTTCCTGGGCTATTGGCTGGCAGGTTGATTGACATTGCAGGCTCCCATGCAGGTTCTGGGAGGTGCTGATTGCTCAGGTGTTCCATATTCTGAGTAATTGCTTTGCTTCTTTACTGAGCATGCTCTCCCAGAACCTTGCCAGTTGTACTTTCTGGTTCTGTTGTTGTGTTGTTGGCCTGAGTTCCTGCATGTGCTCTGATCTTGGTTTCCTGACCCCGGACTGTTGTTTGACTCCTCTCTGCCTGCTCCCTGTTCCTGTCATGATCTCCTGGCTTTTGACCTTGGACTGTTACCTGACCACGTCTCAGTTTTCTCCCTGAACCCATTACATGCCTTCCAGGAATTCTGACCCTTGGATCGTGACCTGACTGACGTGACCTCTGTGTACTCTCTGTGTCCATAAGTGTCCTCCTATTACCAGACCCCGGCTTTCTTGACTACTCTACCTGTAAGTAGTGACTAGCATCACAATTGGGAAATTTGGTGTCGATCAGCTTTAAAGGTCCAATAGCGCGTAATCCTATTTATCTGGAGCCATCTTTAGTGCTTGTCCATAATAGATGGAGGGTGGATGAAAACAAGCGGGAGATATATTAACCTCTGAAATGTTGGGGGGGCTCCGCACTTTAACGGGATTTTGAAGACCTTTGTTTAGTATTTGCAGAACACAGATTCTGGATATTGCGTATACCCGGTGTGTAACCACCAGCCGTGGACCAGTGACGGCGCTCAGCCGGGGGGATGAGTGACAGCTTTATTATTCCGCTTGGCATCACAGTAGAGTGGTTTAATTGGATGAGGTTTCCCTCATACTTTCATCAAAGGGGACAATTAACGTCATTTTCCTTGGGGTCTTGGAATAAGACCACCCACTGTTCTCTAGCGTAGGACTAATATGCCTCCTATCAGGCACGGAAATAAATCAGATTCCCAAAAAGCAAATATACAATTTACACAAAGTTATATATTTATCATCAGTAAATAGAATGTATGCTTCAATGTTTGTAAATTTTGGGGGAAAATGTGATCTCCGTGCAATAATCCGAACTCCGGGATAATTAGATACGAAAATATAAATGAAAGCTTCGATAAGGAAAACATATTTACAAAAAAAATAATTTATTGCAAACACCAGGCTTCAATATTTAAAATGGAAAAGTATGTGACCCTTGTGAAGACACCGGTGATAATGGTCTTGCATAAAAGGGCCATCCGGGACATTAATATTGATAGCCTGAAGAGACCATCAATATCTGATTGGTGGGGACATGGCATTCGACTTCCCCATTGAAACCTGTTAAAGTGAATGCAAAGTTAAGCTGCAGGACCCAACAACAGTGGAATGCTCACCGCCTATGTTGTTGTTAAGGCGGAGACCACAGGGGGGACTTGGGTTTACCCATTAGTGGGAGAGGTGTAACTAAGGGCCTACCACGAGGAAGACGCAAGGTACCACTCCCAGGGCAGTGACCAGAACTGTGACAACTGACCCCCAGGTAAGGACACCGGTGCAGGCAACTACAGGTAGGATTGACTGAGGCAGACAGGCAGGCAGGTATGGTCAGGTATGGTGGACACAGCAGGGACAGATAGGTATGAGAAGGATAATATAGGTACAGGTGATGGGACAGGAGCACAGGACTTGACAACTAGCAAGCAGACTGATAGACAAACTAACTAAGGACATTACACAGGCACCTCCCCTAATAGGAGGGTGCCTTAAATACATAGTGCCTCTCAGCCATAGGCTAAGAGGCATTTCCAGACCTTTTAAGGAGAGGGCTGGCGTGTGCCTTCAAAACACATTCCCAGACAGCCTCTGCAACATGGACAGGCTCCAGGGAGAGGAGAGGACAGCAGTACGCGTGGACGGCCTGGGGAGGACGTGACCCGGCTGGGCCAGTGAGAAAGTTAGCATCCCTGCTGCAGCCAACATAGGGAGAAGTGAGATACTTATAGCAGAAGGGAGTGGCTGCAGCTGAGGTTACAACTACCTGTTAGATCTCTGCAGGATAGAAAGGAACCTTAACCCCTTTAGTACCAGATGGAATTAAATACGCTCCACCTCAGGGTAAACAATGAGCAGGCACTAAAGTGGATCTGTGATCAACAATACACTGAGATCTTCTGATACCAGGTCGTGACACACACGTGATGCCGGTGACATACATGTATGTCATGGAACAGTAAGGGGTTAAAATAGAGAGGGCACAGACCGATTTGCAGAACCTGATCCAGTGACCACATCTGTAATATGGGACTTCCGGATGAAATCCCAACAAACTGCCTTCTTTTGATTAGCTGCTCACATGCATAGTCTCACATGCATGATGCTGCAATGACCATATTGTACCATGCCGCCAAACCCACAAACATCACCCAGGAGAGGTAAAGGAAGGAACCCAAACATCACCCAGGAGAGGTAAAGGAAGGAAGGACCCCAAACATCTCCAAGGAGAGGTAAAGGAAGGAAGGACCCAAAACATCTCCAAGGAGAGGTAAAGGAAGGAAGGACCCCAAACATCTCCAAGGAGAGGTAAAGGAATGAAGGACCCCAAATATCACCCAGGAGAGGTAAAGGAATGAAGGACCCCAAACATCACCCAGGAGAGGTAAAGGAAGGAAGGACCCCAAATATCACCCAGGAGAGGTAAAGGAATGAAGGACCCCAAACATCACCCAGGAGAGGTAAAGGAAGGAAGGACCCAAAACATCACCCAGGAGAGGTAAAGGAAGGACCCCAAACATCACCCAGGAGAGGTAAAGGAAGGAAGGACCCAAAACATCACCCAGGAGAGGTAAAGGAAGGACCCCAAACATCACCCAGGAGAGGTAAAGGAAGGAAGGAGCCCAAACATCACCCAGGAGAGGAAAAGGAAGGAAGGACCCCAAACATCACCCAGGAGGGGTAAAGGAATGAAGGACCCCAAACATCACCAAGGAGAGGTAAAGGAAGGACCCCAAACATCACCCAGGAGGGGTAAAGGAAGGAAGGACCCCAAACATCACCCAGGAGAGGAAAAGGAAGGACCCCAAACATCACCCAGGAGGGGTAAAGGAAGGAAGGACCCCAAACATCACCCAGGAGAGGAAAAGGAAGGACCCCAAACATCACCAAGGAGGGGTAAAGGAAGGAAGGACCCCAGACATCACCCAGGAGAGGAAAAGGAAGGACCCCAAACATCACCCAGGAGGGGTAAAGGAAGGAAGGACCCCAAACATCACCCAGGAGAGGTAAAGGAAGGACCCCAAACATCACCCAGGAGGGGTAAAGGAAGGAAGGACCCCAAATATCACACATGCGAGGTAAAGGAAGGACCCCAAACATCATCCAGTAGAGGTAAAGGAAAGAAGGACCCCAAACATCATTCATTAGGAGGCAGCTCATTGGGCTCTCATCTAGCCGCTACCAATTACTGATATGGCCGCCGAACCAAACCCTGCAAACCAATTTGCACAATCTCTAATGTCAGCAATAAAAACTGGATTCCAAATATAAAACTCAATCAAAATATTAATAAACCAATGCAAAATCTACAAAAAATACAACATCCATCCAATACAGGTAAGAAGAAACTCCGGCCGGCCATACCGTGCACTAAAGAGCAAGCCGATACAATGAAGCAAAGATATCAGTTGTTTCCATCTCTGCACTAAAAACAATTTGACAGAGGGAAATCTGATTATAGATTTGTCATTTTAGAAGAGAATTTCTTCCATTTCGAAATGTTGCCGGTAAAATAAGAAAATTGAACAATTAGTAATCTGATGTTTGGGAGTAATCATTGTTGTCACTAATGCAACCATGCTAAAATTAGGACACATATTATGGGAAAATGAAGTCTCCCATCAGATTAGCTATTCATCTGGAACCACTTTACACATGTAATCAGAATACTTTGCCTCCAAAGATAAGCGGTTTTATTACTTATTGTTAATGTGATGACCCAATCTTGGCTGTCTCATCTTGTTGTGCTTCTGGTGGCCAAATTACACAGGTAAATTAGATGACTCCTCTTGTACACCTTCCCCTTGTCAAGTAGGAAGCCATGGAAATTACATATTCTTTTGTAGAATACACAACTTGAATAACATTAAATATTGAAATGAGCTGTCATTGTTTCATTATATATTCATCTAGTTTGTAGCGAGCTGTGATACGCTCGATAAGTGCAGACATGCCCTACATACCGGTGCACCACCATGGCACATCGGAGGAAGGTGGCTGCTCGCCGCTGGACTGTCAGCTCCAAATAAGACAGGTTTTATTATTAAATGGCTTGAAATTTACTCATGCATTGTGTAAAATCTGCAATGCCACTTTCCCTAAACAGCTACAATAATCACTCCTACGAAACGTATAGAGAATCGGAACAAAGGAAGGTTAGTATTAGCGCACCGGCAAACTTTTTGCATGAAAATTTCTTAGACTTTTTATGCATTCGCCTTTTTTGTGTTGGGTTGTTTTTTGTTTTGTCTTTTTTTTAATTAACTACATTCAGCCATTTTTTTTTGTCTTTGTCCACTCAGGGGTACTTTGTGTGTCGCCCAGGGATAAGGGGTACTCAGATCCGGGCCAAGGGGTCGCTTCTGAAGGTATCACGGTGGCGTAACCCGGTCTGTGATCCCAGGCACCACAACAAAAGGGGCATTATATACGGGGGAGATTTGGTAGTCTATGTTCCGTGACGCCACCCGTGGTGTGCGGTGAGGTAATGGAGCACCGCCGCTGCCGGTCACAGGATCCCGGGGATGGTAATGGGCAGCAAGGTGGTGATTTTCCCTCCACGGGTAGGGTGTTGATGTCCCGGGACCCCGGTGTGATGGATTGGGGAGTAACGGGTGCAGTCCACGGCTTGGACCGGGTGGTGCAGGAGTACTCACAGTATAAGGCAATAACTGACACGAGTCCAAGAATTAACCAAGTTGCTGGTAACTGGTGCCCACGGCTGCTGTGAGGATGGGTCTGTGTCTGCTCTATACACAGGAAGCGGCTGGCCTATTCCTGAGGCCCTCACTGCCACTTCTCCTAGCCCCACACAGGGGCTGCTTCCAGCCCTCTCTCCTCCTGCCGACTGACTGAAACTACACTCTGCTCTCTCTCCAAGCTCCTCTCTCCCCCTCCCATTTTCCTGAGGAGGGGGCGAGTGGGGCCTGATTGGCTGGTGTGTATTGGTGTGGGAAACTCCCTAAGGGAGAAAGAGATCTGCAACAAAAAGATGGATGCAGACCTCTGTGACACCCTGGTTTTGCCAGGGCGACACATTTGCACGTTGCGACATCGCTACTGCGATCTCTTTGGGGTCAAATCGAAAGTGACGCACATCTGGCGCCGGTAACAACGTTGCAACGTGTAAAGCCTAGAAGCACCGATAAACGATCACAAAAGTGTCGAAAATCGGTGATCTGTGCAGTGTCGGTCATTTCCACAATTTCTCTGCAGCGACGGTACGATGTTGTTCCTCGTTCCTGCGGCAGCACACATCGCTGTGTATGAAGCCGCAGGAGCGAGGAACATCTCCTTTCCTGCGTCCACCGGCTATGCGGAAGGAAGGAGGTGGGCGGGATGTTTACGTCTCTCTCATCTTCGCCCCTCCACTTCTATTGGCCGCCTGCCGTGTGACATCGCTGTGACGCCGCACGACCCGCCCCCTTAGGAAGGAGGCGGGTCGCCGGCCAGAGCGACGTCGCAGGGCAGGTAAGTGCGTGTGAAGCTGCCGTAGCGATAATGTTCGCTACGGCAGCTATCACAAGAGATTGCATGTGTGACGGGGGCGGGGACTATCGTGCTCGGCATCGCTATCATTGGCTAGTGATGTCGCAGCGTGCAAAGTACCCCTCAGTTTTTGTTCCTTTCTTCTGAGCCCACATCTTTTTTTATTTTTCCACTGTGGTTTGATTTTTGAAAGACTGCACTTTCGGAGTGCCATCAGTCTTTTTGTCTAAGTAAGGCTAAGTTCACATTTCCGCTAAAATGTATCAGTCACAATCCGCTGCTCTTGTAAACAACGGAATCCGTTTAGCGGATTCCGTTGCTCCCATAGACTTGTATGAGCAGCGGATTGTGACTGATGATGCTGCGTTGCACCCTCCGCCCGACTGATCAGTCGTGGAACGACTGACCGCCGGGCGGGAGGAACGCAGCATGTAACGTTTTTTGAGCAGCGAGATCCGTCGGATTTCGCTGCGCATGCTCTCTGGCTCCCTGCACACGTCACCAGCTTTGGTTGGTTACCCGATATTTACCCTGGTTACGGTGCAAGGAGCCAGCGCTAAGCAGTGTAGGCCCGTAACCAAGGTAAATATCGGGTAACAAAGGTAAACATCGGGTGCTTTGCTACCCGATATTTAGGCTGGTTACGTGTGCAGGGAGGCCGACACTTCCCCGCTCGGCCCCGCCCCCTCCCGCACTCCGCACATGTATGTACACACACACACACACCTGTTCCTAGCCATGCAGACAAGCACTGCCACTGACACCCTCGTCTGGCCCCGCCCCCCGCTCGGCTCCGCCCCCTCCCGCATTCAGCATGTGTATACACACACACACACACACTCACCTGTCCTGCAGTCCCTGCGGCACTGACGTCCTCAGTGCCGCGGCCCCGCTCGGCTCCCCCCCCCGAACTCCGCCCCCCGCACACAACGGAATCCGACAAAGAATTCTGTTCTTTGTCATCCGTTGTACAGCGTTGTACAGCGCATCAGTCACATGCGTCAAGCGACGCATGTGACTGATACAAAACAACGGAAACGTGAACTTAGCCTAAAGGCTGCTTTCACACTTCTGTTTTTTGTCCTTCAGTCACAATCCGTCGCCTTGAGGAAATACGGTATACTGCAAAATATTTTTGCAGGATTCGGTTTTTTCACCATAGACTTGTATTAGCGATGCATTGCGTTGCATCCGCCGTGTGACAGATCAGTCATTTAGTGACTGACCGTCGGGCGGGAGCAACGTAAAATGTAACGTTTTTCGTCAGCAGCAAAAAACGGATGCCGACGGATGTGTTGGCATCCGTCGTGTTTTATAATGGAAGTCTATAGGCGTTGGCATCCGTCGTGTTTTATAATGTAAGTCTATGGGTGGCGGAATCCGTCGTGTTTTATAATGGAAGTCTATGGGCGGCGGAATCTGTTGGTATCCGTCATATGACGCAATCTGGCGACGGATCCATCTTTTTATTCTGGGCATGCTCAGATGGAGTGTAAATGAACTTCTGGTCTCTCTCTCTCTCTTTCTTTTTCTCACCTTTTCCGGGTAAAAAAAAAAAAAAATTCAATGAATCCGTCACATTTCTTTGCACACTATCTCCAACAGAGCAGTCCCATCCGTCACAAAACGGAATGTGACTGATGGAAATAAACGGAAGTGTAAAAGTAACCTAATGGAGTCATTCCATCTGACTGTACTTGCCCATGAGGCTTCAGTTCAGTGTAGGTTCCCAGTATACGAGATATGCCTTGACGTGGCTACTGGGCAGATATAGAATTGGCCATTTTTGTATACTAAATATCTCCATTTTTCCTAGATTTCCTTAAGCAGTAATGCATATCTATGTTCTTGCATTCATTGTTTGCATGCTTTAGTGTTTGAGAGTGCAGCTGTCTTTTTATGTTATTATATGTCATGTTCAGTTTTGCAACTGCTCAGACTGCATTTTGGGAGGGCCATCAGTCTTTTTGTGTAGATTATGGAATCATGACCTCTGACTCTACTTGCCTATACACAGGAGGTTTGTAACCCAGAGAGAGGCTTCAGTTTAGTGTAGGTTCTCAGTACATGAGATATGCCTTGACGTGGCTACTGGGCAGATATAAAAATGGCCATTTTTGTATGCTAAACATCTAAATTTTTTCCTAGACTTCCTTAAGCACTAATGCATATCTATACTTGCATTCATTGTTTGCATGCTTCAGCATTTCAGAGTGCAACTGTCTTTTTTTGTTATAATGTGTCATGTTCAGTTTTGCACCTGTTCAGACTTCATTTTGGGAGTGCCGTCAGTCTTTTTGTCTACATTATGGAGTCATGCCCTCTGTTGTACTTGCCCATACACATGGAGGTTTGTAACCCAGACAGATATGCCTTGACGCGGTTACTGGGCAAGTATAGAAATGGCCATTTTTCTATGCTAAATCTCATTTTTTCCTAGATTTCCTTAAGCAGTAATGTATATCTATATTCTTGCATTCATTGTTTGCATGCTTTAGCATTCAGAGTGCAACTGTCTTTTTTTATTATTATGTGTCATGTTCAGTTTTGGCTTTTTTGTGTTGGGCTGTTTTTTGTTTTGTCTTTTTATAAATTAACTACACCCAGACAAATTTTTGTCTTTGTCCTCTCAGTTTTCCCTTCCTTTCTTCTGAGCACCACATCTTTTTATTTTTCCACCGTGGTTTTATTTTTGCAAAACTGCATTTTGGGCGTGCCATCAGTCTTTTTGTCTAAGTCATGGCGTCATGCCCTCCGACGGTACTTACCCATACACATGGAGGTTTGTATCCCAGAGAGATATGCCTTGACATGGCTGCTGGGCAGATATAGAAATGGCCATTTTTGTATGCTAAATATCTCAATTTTTCCTAGATTTCCTTAAACACTAATGCATGTTTATATTCTTGCATTCATTGTTTGCATGTTTTAGCATTTCAGAGTACAACTGTCTTTTTTTTGTTATGTGTCATGTTCAGTTTTAGCCTTTTTTGTGTTGGGTTGTTTTTCATTTAATCTTTTTTTAAATTACAGTAACTATACCCAGCCAATTTTTGTCTGTCCTCTCAGTTTTCCTTTCCTTTCTTCTGAGCACCACATCTCTTTTTTTTTTTTCCACTGTGGTTTGATTTTTGCAAGACTGCACTTTTGGAGTGCCATCAGTATTTTTGTCTAGGTCATCGAGTCATGCCCTCCGACTGTACTTGCCCATACACATGAAGGTTTGTTTCCCAGAGAGATATGTCTTGATGCGGCTACTGGGCAGTTCATGACAGCTGCGGACAGGCTGGGCTGAACTCCGGAACTGCGGTTCTGCTCATGACAGCTGCGGACTATCTGGGCTGAACTCCGGAGCTACGGTTCTGCTCATGACAGCTGCGGACAATCTGGGCTGAACTCCGGAGCTGCGGTTCTGCTCATGACAGCTGCGGACAGACTGGGCTGAACTCCGGAGCTGCGGTTCTGCTCATGATAGCTGCAGACAGGCTGGGCTGAACTCCGGAGCTGCGGTTCTGTTCATGACAGCTGCGGACAGCCTGGGCTGAACTCCAGAGCTGCGGTTCTGCTCATGACAGCTGCGGACAGGCTGGGCTGAACTCCGGAACTGCGGTTCTGCTCAAGACAGCTACAGACAGGCTGGGCTGAACTCCGGAGCTGCGGTTCTGCTCATGACAGCTGCGGACAGGCTGGGCTGAACTCCGGAGCTGCAGTTCTGTTCATGACAGCTGCGGACAGGCTGGGCTGAACTCCGGAACTGCAGTTCTGCTCATGACAGCTGCGGACCGGCTGGGCTGAACTGCGGAGCTGCGGTTCTGCTCATGACAGCTGCGGACAGGCTGGGCTGAACTCTGGAGCTGCGGTACTGTTCATGACAGCTGTGGACAGGCTGGGCTGAACTCTGGAGCTGCGGTTCTGCTCATGACAGCTGGAGACAGGCTGGGCTGAACTCCGGAGCTGCGGTTCTGTTCATGACAGCTGTGGACAGGCCGGGCTGAACTGCAAAGTAATCACCTGAGCTCCAGAGTTCAGCCCGGCCTGTCCGCAGCTGTGACATGAACTGAATCGCCGGGGAATCAGTCGGCACTCGCGGTTCAGTCCTGGAAACCATGAGTTCAGTCCAGACTGCACTCGGGAGCTCAGGTGAGAGTTTTGGAGTTCAATGCAAGTAACCGCAGCCAGGACTGGTATTACTAGCAGTTTCTACGGTAGCCAGTGACCTCTCTGTTTACCAACCCCAGCTCGTCCCCTGACTCTGGCTCTGCTTCCTCCGTTATACTTACATCACCTCTCTTTTTACCAACCTTGGCTCATCCCCTGACTCCGGCTCTACTAGTTCCCTTATATTTACATGACCTCTCCTTTTACCAACCTTGGCTCATCCCCTGACTCCGGCTCTGCTTGCTCCCTTATACTTACATGACCTCTCTTTTTACCAACCTTGGCTCATCCCCTGATTCCGGCTCTGCTTGCTCCCTTATACTTACATGACCTCTCTTTTTACCAACCTTGGCTCATCCCCTGACTCCGGCTCTGCTAGTTCCCTTATATTTACATGACCTCTCCTTTTACCAACCTTGGCTCATCCCCTGACTCCGGCTCTGCTTGCTCCCTTATACTTACATGACCTTTCTTTTTACCAACCTTGGCTCATCCCCTGACTCCGGCTCTGCTTGCTCCTTTTGTCATTTATGTTATCTCCTGGCTCTTGACCCCTGGCTTGTTTGACAGCCCCTAGTATACTAACCCAGCAGCTCCACTCCACTAATGTGCCTGGCGACACCTAGTGGTTTGGTTTCTTATTACACCAGGGTTCTCATCATCACATAAAGGAACTAATTAAAAAGAAAAGAAAGCATAAAAAAGTCTGATAAATATTTTCAATGTAGAGTATTGGCAATGCTTTTTGTTGATGCAGTGAATCTGAAAAATTAGGAAGTGTATTGTGAACAGAATGATTTTCGACAAGTATATCCTCATTGCGGCTATCCCTTTTTTTAACCTTGCCAAATGTTACTTTTCTGCCATTCAGAAGAGAATATCATTGGTAAGTATCCGTCAGGCATTTAGCTGAAAGAAATTCTATGTAATGGCTTAAGTGTAAAATAAACATATTGTCAGGACTCCAGTCACGTATCTAATATGACGGTGAGTGTACTTGAGCCGGCGCAGGCAGCACCATTAAGCAGGGTGTATTACTACATGTTTAATGACTAACATCAAGGATTTCTCAAAAGAGAATACAATGGAAACCGCATTTGTACTAGAAAAAAGCTAAATTATAATACTTCCACATTGAAGAAAATTCTTCCATTTTTTTAAAAAATATTTTCATATTAAAAGAATGAATGTCCACAAACGAGCAAAGTCTTCGGAATGTTCAGTTGAGCAACTGGATATTAATTACATTAATTCCAAATGTACCACAAGTCCCAGTTGTCGCTGTCACTCTAGGTATGAAGGAATACCTGACAAATGGCGAAAGGTGGGGATAGGGACACCCTGTCTCTAGGGAAGGGGGAAGATGGTGACCCCTGATAAAACCTCCCGCTGGCCCCTAGCTCTCTTGACGTCGCTAGATAGGTTCCGCATCTTTACACCAATCAGGATACCTAGTGTAACGCCTGCCTGGATCCACAGACTCAGATGGGCTGTAATGGACAGGCTAGAGGGAAGCCACTCACCAAGCAGGACCCCCAGAACCCTGAAACCCTTTAACCCCTATTCAGGGATTTGGAATTACACAGGGCCCTGCAGATCACTACCTGTGGAAGGCTGCAGTCCGATGAGAGTAGTCGTCAGCAAGGGTCAAACCAGGAATAGCAGAACAGGGACAGAATCGGCAGACAAGGGCGTAATCAGAAAACGGAGCAGAGGTCAAATCCGGATCGGGCAGCGAGGTACAAAAACAGTAGGCAGAAGGGTAGTCAGAAAACACGCAGAAGTCAGCACACAGGAATCACTAAACAGAATAGGGCGGACCAGGAGCCAGGAAATCAGAACTATCTCTGGCAGTGGTCATGTGACAGGAGGGGGAATAAGAAGGGTGTGGTGTCTTCCCATTGGCTGTAGCTGAACGCTGGCAACTTCAGCTGGAAGACACATGCCACCCATAGTCAGGCAGCGGAACTGCAGAGCCCAAGATAACCCAGCCCAGTGTATGATCGGAGCCTGCGCCCACCGGTGCCGCTGGCATCGACTCCTCTCCCATCACCAGCACCATCCACGGCAGGAACACGGTGTCTCCTAGCGATCGGAGCAGAAGTCGCTGGGGCAGACTCCGGCGGTGACGTAACACCTAGGCCCTGGCTGACCCTGAAATAGAAAAAAAAGACTAATGGCACAAAAACATGTAACAATGGCACACAAAAATTGTCAGTTTTATATGAGCCCAACAGCCAACAGCAAGGCGACCTCTTTTTGTTGGGGCCATGTCAAAGTAATGCTTCTCTTTAAGTTAAAAAACGTAACATTTTTGGGTGAACCATCGACCCACAGACTTGTAGTTGATAGGCAAGCTAAAAAGAATTAATCTCTGCTAGGCTGCTTGTTAATTTCCGTTGATCACATGCTGGGGGGAAGCCAGTCCCATTCGCTCCCTTCCTATATATGCTGGCTTGACATTTCAATTAATGCCAGCTATAGCTTCTCTAAACTGGTCTGGTGGGGTGTTGTGATCCAGACTTACTGGTGGTTGTTGTACATTATTGCTGTGACCGATTGTGGTGTTAACTCTTGCCGTCCTTTTGTTGCTGCCTTACGTCTCTTTCTTTTCTCCTTAGTCGTTTACTGCTTGTTTCAGTGAGTTTGCCGTGTGTCTAAATTTTTGTTTTTTAACTGTCTTTCTTATTCATGTGGCCATCACACTCCTGTTCCTTCCTTCCATGGCGGGTATCCAGACTAAAGGCCGCTTTACACGCTGCGACATCGCTCAAGCGATCTCGTTGGGGTCACGGAATTTGTGACGCACATCCGGACGCATTAGCGATGCCGTTGCGTGTGACACCTATGAGCGATTTTGCATCGTTGCAAAAACGTGCAAAATCGCTCATCGGTGACATGGGGGTCCATTCTCTAATATCGTTACTGCAGCAGTAACGAAGTTGTTCCTCGTTCCTGCGCCAGCACACATCGCTCCGTGTGACACCGCAGGAACGAGGAACCTCTCCTTACCTGCCACACGCCAGCAATGAGAAATGAAGAAGGTGGGCGGGATGTTCGTCCCGCTCATCTCCGCCCCTCCGCTTCTATTAGGCGGAGGTTCAGTGACGCAGCTTTGACGCCGCTGTGACGCTGAATGAACCACCCCCTTAGAAAGGAGGCGTTTCGCCGGTCACAGCGATGTCACAGGGCAGGTAAGTAGTGTGACGGGTCCGGGCGATGTTGTGCACCACGGGCAGCGATTTGCCCATGTCGCACAGCCGATGGGGGCGGGTACCCACGCTAGCGATATCGGTACCGGTATCACAGCGTGTAAAGCGGCCTTTACTCACTAGTTGTTGCGTATTATTGCTGTGAGTGGTTGCGGTGTTAATCCTCATTGACCTTTTGTTGCTACCTTCCTGCTCTTGCTTTTCTCCTTAGTTTCTTACTGTTTGTTCCTGTGAGTTTGTACTGTGTCTGAGTATTGGTTTTCCCCTGTGCGTCTTAATCTGTGTTACCATCACAGTTCTGCTTCTTCCTTCTCTAGGAGGGGCGATGCCTTTTGTTGCTACCTTCCTGCTCTTGCTTTTCTCCTAGGTTACTTGTTTTCTTTTTTCTGCAAGATTACTTGTTAACTTAATGTTTTAAAATATTCACATCTCAAATAAACTTTGATAAGAATTTCTATTTGAGTTACTCCATGTTATTTGCACACAGGCCTAAAAAGCCCCAGGTATGTGAAAGGGTAGATTTCTATGGTTGCGCATTCTAGGGTTAATCTGTTCTGTCTCTTCCTTCTCTGCTGGGGTAGTGCCTTTTGTTGATACCTTCCTGCTCTTGCTTTTCTCCTTAGCTTCTTACTGTTTCTTCCTGTAAGTTTGTACTGTGTCTGAGTACAGTATTGGTTTTCCCCTGTGCGTCTTAATCTGTGTTACCATCACAGTTCTGCCTCTTCCTTCTCTGGAAGGGGCGGTGTCTTTTGTTGCTACCTTCCTGCTTTTGCTTTTCTCTTGAGTATCTCATTTTCTATTCCTGTGTGTGCAGTATGTCAGAGTTTTGATTTTTCCCTTGTCTGTCTTTATCTGTGTTTCCATCTCACTTCTGCCCCTTCCTTCCCTAGTGGAAGGGGGAATCAGATTAGTTCTTGTCAGGAGAATAGCCAGGGACAAGGCTCAGGCATCTCCACCATTAGTGGTAACCCTGAGGTTAGTATTAGCTTGGGGCCCCCTAATGTGAGGGGCAATATGGGAGTCCCTGTCCCTCGCTATCATACAATCATATCGTGACACTCACATATCTAATCTAAATAACATTTCCAGTGGTCAAAGACTGATATCTGAACTGAAAAAGTTGCATTTTCACATTGATGGTAACGTATCAGCAGCGCATATATTTGAGCTTTATTAACATTAAATTGTTATTTTCCTTCTGCTTTTCCTCTTTCATTAAAACAACATTATCATTTTGCTCCTTTCAGCTTTTTCCACCATACCGAACGGGGGAACTTTTATGCCGTCCTCGGCGTGTGATATTTTAGCTTCATTTTTTTTTTCTGCAAAAGCTCAATCGTATGATTAAAGTTAATGCAACAGATTCAATGGCTGTTTACCAATCTCCAAAACACAAGCCTTGATCTAATTTTACAATTCCATTCAGCTTGGCCGTTTGGATTCCGCAGGATGATAGATTGGTTGAATAAAAATGTATTCAAATTAAAATTTCTGGCAGAAGGCATTGAAATCCCGAGAACGGTTTGTCAGACTTTTTGGTCTTTGTGTACTGGGATTCATAAAAAGGTAAATTATTCCGGAATATTTCATGTGTGGTGGCGCTATTAGCGCAATTTTCATGGTCACCTTGAGACACAAAATTTCAGATCTCAAACACATAACTGAGACATGTGCACAAAACCTCCACAACTTCATAATGCCGCATGATGGATATACTGGACCGTGTTTTACACTAGGGGACTAAAAAAAAAAAGAGACCTTGCCTTCTGACCTCGGCTCTGTATCCTGACCTGTGCTGCTTGCTTCGACCTCGGACTGATTGACTACGCCTTTTGCTCTTGTCCACCTGTACCTCGTATGTCTGCCTTAACCCTTCAGCCAGCTGCTGCAGACCTGGGAACTGCCCTGTGAGTGGTACCTGGCGACTACCGGCAGCCCAGCCTATCCTCACCACCGGAGGTTCTTGTGAAGATCAAGTAGTCATTTAGTTGAAGCTTGGCCCGTGGCACATCCACCAGCTGTCAGAAAATCCTTATCTTGGTTGTCGATAGCCATTTTGCGGTTTTAGAGAAATCCAATCAGTAGTCTGGTTGCGACAGAAGTCCCAGCCATAAGAGAAGGTTAAAGAAGGTGCCCGTGATGACGGAAAGAACGCATGTGTAGGACTGGACTGTTAGCTTCAAGGAAAGCAATATAGGTGAGTGAGGCGAGTGTGAGTAAGGTGAGTGTGAGTAAAGCTTTACACGCTAGTGATGTCGTGAGCGATAGCACCCGCGCACATCAGTGGCACATCACGGGGTGATCGCTGCCGCCGTAGCGAACAATATCGCTATGGCAGCGTCACACGCAATTACCTGTTCACCGATGTCGCTGTGGCCGCCGATCAATCTCTCCTTTAAGGGGAGGTTCGTTTGGCGTCACAGTGGCGTCACTAAGCGGCCGCCCAATAGAAGCGGAGGGGCGGAGATGAGCGGCCAGAACATCCCGCCCACCTCCTTCCTTCCTCATTGCCGGCGGTCGCAGGTACGATGTTGTTCCTCGTTCCTGCGGTGTCACACATAGCGATGCGTTCCAAACGAGGAACAATTTTTTTAAAAATGAACGATGTGTCAACGACGAACAATTTGACACCGTTTTGAGACCGTTACTGATCGCAAAAAGGTGTCACACACAACGACATCGCTAACGAGGCCGGATGTGCGTCACCAACACCGTGACCCCGACGATATCTCATTAGCGATATCGTTGTGTGTAAATGGGCCTTAAGGTGAGTGAGAGTGAAGAGAGTGAGAGTGAGGAGAGTGAGGTGAGTGAGGTATGAGTGAGGAGAGTATGAGTGAGGTGAGTGAAGTGAGTGCTGAGGTCATTATTATTTATTCTGTACATTTTGCTGGTCTTGTACGGTTCAGCAAAATGGCGTTCGTTGTTGGCTGCCATATTTTTGAATTTGCAGCGTGTGAATTGCAAAAGTTTGTCTTCTCAAGAATACAAATTTTTGTAAAATTTGAGAGAATTCGATTCCTCTGGGATACATTTGCTCATCTCTAGCGGCATTGATGAGATGTGCTTGGTTTCATCCCGCTAATTTTCACATCTTATCCTTTTTAGCATTGCCGATATGACGTCATAATTATTTGGACAAAAAGACTGACGGCACTCCCAACATGCAGTGTGAACAGGTGCAAAACCGAATATGACATATAAGGAAAAAAGAGACAGTTGCACTTTTTTTTGTTTTCATAATTATTTGATCACTTTTAAGGGGAGACAATACTGCACTATTTTAGCGATACTTGTGAATTTTGGGGGGGTCTGATCTCTGGAGATACCACAAATCCTGAAAATGGGGCTTTGATGCTCCTTTGGATGACCGTCACATCTCTGACAGTCACATAGATAATATTTTGGCTCATGGAGCACAGGTGTAACCACATTTAAAATAAACATTTTTGGGATCAGTGGGGGTTTTCACTGTAAGACCTTCACTGATCAACGAGTTATCAACTGTTCTAGAAAAATGTGATAACTTGCAATGTTGAGGGTAATTCTTAAAGGGAATCTGTCAGAAACTTTTACTATGTAATCGGAGAGCAGCATGATGTAGGGGCCGAGAACTTGATTCCAGTGATGCATCATTACTGGGCTGCTTGCTGTAGTTTTGATATAATCACAGTTCTCTCTGCTGTAGATGTGGCCCTGTATAACCCTGGCCACACCACTGATTGGTAACTTTCTGTGTAAAACCCCACCCACACCACTTCTAGGTAACTTTCTGTGTAAAACCCCACCCACACCACTTATAGGTAACTTTCTGTGTATAACCCCACCGACACCACTAATCGGTAACTTTCTGCGTATAACCCCACCCACACCACTGATGGTAACTTTCTGTGTATAACCCCACCCACACCACTTATAGGTAACTTTCTGTGTATAACCCCACCCACACCACTTATAGGTAACTTTCTGTGTATAACCCCACCCACACCACTGATTGGTAACTTTCTGTGTATAACCCCGCCCACACCACTGATGGTAACTTTCTGTGTATAACCCCACCCACACCACTGATTGGTAACTTTCTGTGTATAACCCCACCCACACCACTGATGGGTAACTTTCTGTGTAGAACCCTGCACACACCACTGATTGGTAACTTTCTGTGTATAACCCCGCCTACACCACTGATTGGTAACTTTCTGTGTATAACCCCGCCCACACCACTGATGGGTAACTGTGTATAACCCCGCCCACACCACTGATTGGTAACTTTCTGTGTATAACCCCACCTACACCACTGATGGGTAACTTTCTGTGTATAACCCCGCCCACACCACTGATTGGTAACTTTCTGTGTAGAACCCTGCCCACACCACTGATTGGTAACTTTCTGTGTAGAACCCCGCCCACACCACTGATTGGTAACTTTCTGTGTATAACCCCGCCCACACCACTGATTGGTAACTTTCTGTGTATAACTCCACCCACACCACTGATGGGTACCTTTCTGTGTATAACCCCACCCACACCACTGATGGGTAACTTTCTGTGTATAACCCCACCCACACCACTGATTGGTAACTTTCTGTGTATAACCCTCCCCACACCACTGATTCGTAACTTTCTGTGTATAACCCCCCCACACCACTGATTGGTAACTTTCTGTGTATAACCCTGCCCACACCACTGATTGGTAACTTTCTGTGTATAACCCTCCCCACACCACTGATTGGTAACTTTCTGTGTATAACCCTGCCCACACCACTGATTTTTAACTTTCTGTGTATAACCCTCCCCACACCACTGATTGGTAACTTTCTGTGTATAACCCCACCTACACCACTGATGGGTAACTTTCTGTGTATAACCCCGCCCACACCACTGATTGGTAACTTTCTGTGTAGAACCCTGCCCACACCACTGATTGGTAACTTTCTGTGTAGAACCCCGCCCACACCACTGATTGGTAACTTTCTGTGTATAACCCCGCCCACACCACTGATTGGTAACTTTCTGTGTATAACTCCACCCACACCACTGATGGGTACCTTTCTGTGTATAACCCCACCCACACCACTGATGGGTAACTTTCTGTGTATAACCCCACCCACACCACTGATTGGTAACTTTCTGTGTATAACCCTCCCCACACCACTGATTCGTAACTTTCTGTGTATAACCCCCCCACACCACTGATTGGTAACTTTCTGTGTATAACCCTGCCCACACCACTGATTGGTAACTTTCTGTGTATAGCCCTCCCCACACCACTGATTGGTAACTTTCTGTGTATAACCCTGCCCACACCACTGATTTTTAACTTTCTGTGTATAACCCTCCCCACACCACTGATTGGTAACTTTCTGTGTATAACCCTGCCCACACCACTGATTGGTAACTTTCTATGTACACCCTACATCGACAGAAAGCTGCCAATCAGTTGTAGTGGTGGGGTTATACACAGAATCAGTGGTATGGGCAGGGTTATACAGGACAGCAGGACTAGGATGCATGAGACACTTAGTCCTGTAGTGATAATCTCCTGCTGATAAAACACTGATTTTTTTTTTTAAACAAAAACACAGCCCAGTAATTTCCCCGTCTCTGTCCTTATATTATGCTGCTTTCAGATTACATAGCAAAAACTACTGACAAATTCCCTTTAAATTTATAAATGATTGGATTTTACTCTCTTTTTTTATGTTTTTCTAAAAATATCATAATAATTGTTATTGTTAGTTTGCAAAAAATTAGATCTCTCCAGTATAATTTGACACTTTAAAGTTCAGCTTATTCTAATAGAATTCTATCATAGATATAAACAAATAATAAAACAGAAAATAAAAAAAAAAAAATAAAAAAAAAAAAGATCGACACTAATTAGCCAGTGTAATATAAGAAGAATGTCATCTGATTGGGCCGTTCCTGCGAGAGGGAAAAGCGGAGATAGATGAAACACTAAATGTGAATTTACAGCCCGACGCTCTGACACGGTTACTACTTAACAATATGAAGAGTCTAAATAGGAAAACAAACGAATTAATACAAACAGCGCTCATCGCCACCAAGAAGCCGATCGCAGATTCATGGAAACATTTGCAAATTGATTTTAATCATATTATGAGTAAAGGATTTGTTTTCATCAGAGGAGATGCTGGAGCTCGACTGCATTAAACAGTGAAATCTATTGATGCCATAAAAATGTCACCGCTTTATAAGTGAGCAAATCACGGAAACAGCGCTGATGTGACAGACAATGAGCCAGACACGCGGCTTTCCAAATAAAAAAGATGCCACCTCCCTGACATATTGCTAATTTTTATCTGTACAATTATCGGGTTATTATGTGACAGTTTCCAAAAAGATAAGCCCGTTAAAGTTGTCTTGGTCGCTGCCGTTTCTACAAACTTTGCATAAATCAATAGTACAAGCAAATATAAGAAACTTTGTACTTATCGGAGTAAAATACTTTTCTCCACTTATGAGCCACTTCTTCTCCTCCAGCCTGTCTAAAGCCATTATTCACTCACATGACAGGACAGACTGCTAACTCGCTGAGGGATCAAGTTACAAGTCCCTCTTAGGCCTCCGGTACGTGTGACGTCCATTTTCACACATACTGCAGATACGGACTCACATAGAGTCAAAAGTTAAAAATTGATGGACTTGCGCACACGTCAATGTTTTGATGTCCGGTTTCTGTGATATGTGGGACATGTACCGGTGGAAACACGTTACTGATAAATAAATGTATTTATACTTACCTGTCTCCAGCACTGCTGTCTCTGGCGCTGCTGTCTCTGGCGCTGCTGTCTCTGGCGCTGCTGTCTCTGGTGCTGCTGTCTCCAGTGTTGCTGTCTCTGGTGCTGCTGTCTCTGGTGCTGCTGTCTCCTGCACTGCTGTCTCTGGTGTTGCTGTCTCTGGCGCTGCTGTCTCCGGCACTGCTGTCTACTGTGCTGCTGACTCCAGCACTGCTCTCTCTGGAACTGCTGTCTCCTGTGCTGCTGTCTCTGTTGCTGCTGTCTCTGTTGCTGCTGTCTCCGGCACTGCTGTCTCCGATGCTGCTGTTTCCGCCACTGCTGTCCCTGGTGCTGCTGTCTCTGGTGCTGCTGTCTCTGGCACTGCTGTCTCCGTTGCTGCTGTTTCCAGCACTGCTGTCTCCGCTGCTGCTGTCTCTGGTGCTGCTGTCTCTGGCTCTGCTGTCTCTGGTGCTGCTGTCTCCGGTGCTGCTGTTTCTGGCACTGCTGTCCCTGGCGCTGCTGTCTCTGGTGCTGCTGTTTCCGGCACTGCTGTCTCTGGTGCTGCTGTTTCTGGCACTGCTGTCTCTGGCGCTGCTGTCTCTGGTGCTGCTGTTTCCGGCACTGCTGTCCCTGGTGCTGCTGTCTCTGGTGCTGCTGTCTCCGGTGCTGCTGTTTCCAGCACTGCTATCTCCTGTGCTGCTGTCTCTGGTGCTGCTGTCTCCGGCACTGTTGTCTCTGGCACTGCTGTTTCCAGCACTGCTATCTCCGGCACTGCTGTCTCTGGTGCTGCTGTCTCCGGCACTGCTGTCTCCAACACTGCTGTCCCTGGTGCTGCTGTCTCTGGTGCTGCTGTCTCCGACACTGCTGTCTCTGGTGCTGTTGTCTCCGGCGCTGTTGTCTCCGGAGCTGATGTCTCCGGAACTGCTGTTTCCGGCACTGCTATCTCCAGCACTACTGTGTCCAGTGCTGCTGTCTCCAGTGGTGCAGTCTCTGGCACTGCTGTCTTCGGTGCTGCTGTCTCCGACACTACTGTCTCCGGCGTCTCTGACACTGCTGTCTCCAGAGCTACTGTCTCCGGCGCTGCTGTCTCCGGCACTGCTGACTCCGAAGCGGCTGTCTCTGGCACTGCTGTTTCTGGCACTGCTGTCTCCGGCACTGCTGTCTCCGGCACTACTGTCTCCAGCATTACTGCCTCCGGCACTGCTGTCTCCAGCGCTGTCGTCTCCGGCGCTGCTGTCTCTGACACTGTAGTCTCCGAGGCTGCTGTCTCCAACACTGCTGTCTCCAGCACTGCTGTCTCCGGCGCTGCTGTCTCCAGCACTGATGTCTCCGGCGCTCCTGTCTCCGGCGCTGCTGTCTCTACCTCCGCTGTTGCTTCCGGGCCCACTTATTATGCTCATGAATATTCACTGCACTGACTGCGGACCCGGAAGTATGTGTGACAGCAGCGCTGGAGACAAGTAATTAATACAAGTTCGAGCTGTCGGTCTGCTATCCGGATGTCACATGGATAGCGCACACAGCACACGGAACACACACATATGGACACACAAACGGAGATACATATCTACACCACGAACTGTGCAAAACATTCATTTTTTGCATGGACGTGTGAAGGGGGCCTTAACGAGATATGAGGAGGAACACAAAGGAAGAAAAGAGTGAGGTAGAGGCAGAGACACAGAAAGAACGTGCTGTTTCTAGAAAGTAAACCAAAAAAAGGGAAAATGTGCAAGGAAGCAAATCAATATGTAAAAACAATTGATACTTTATTAAATGCATCATCTAAAAACATTGTTCAAACATATAGATCAATGAACGCATAAAATACATAAAATCATCTAAAATATTGTTCAGACATAATGGAAAAAGATACATAAAATACAAAAGACTGGTGGGTGAGCGAGCGCGGGAATTTCCTGAAAAATGAATTCCAAGCGCAACTATACATAAACTACATTCCACTATGTTAATGTGCCTAGCACAGAGGATTTCATGTGTCTATGCATACATATAAGTGCATGTACCTATATAGTGCACCAAGGAATAATTATATGTATAGTACAAAAGGTAAATGTTACACACATACATCCAAACAAATGCACAGAGAAATAAATACATGTGGCCAACAAATAATTAAAGAATCATAACAGTATCAAATACAATTGATAAGCTGACCCACCAAATACCCGACGCGCGTTTCACAAATGCTTCATCAGAGGCATTCGTCACCCCTGATGAAGCATTTGTGAAACACATTGATCGCGTTACTCATGCACTTATTGCCTGCTGTGTAATGTGCTTCATTTGACTCAAATAAAGAAGAAATCATATGTTTAATGGCCACACCATCATGCCAGGCCAGCTAATCAAACACAGAGTCAGAGATGCCAGTATGTTGAAGGGCTCTTTTTTGGCAGCCACTAGATAGGGATCCGAAGAATCGATTCGCTCATTT